>NC_057804.1:295108003-295112068 GCF_018294505.1 Triticum aestivum | reverse complement strand
ATAAGGAGAGAGTGGGGGGGCCGGGGCCTGGTGGGTGGCCCAGTGGGGCCTGTGGTCAGCTGGGCCGAAGCCCGGGGGGGTTTCTCTTCTCTTTTTTTTGTATTGTTTTCTGTTTTCTTTTTATTTATCTTCTTTTCTGTTTTTATTTATTTATAAACACTTAGGCATTTTATAAAATTGTGAACCTTACACCATAATTATCTTTGTAATATTTGGCAACCACCGAACATTTTTATTTTAATTTTTAAAAACTTTTATTGTTTTCTTTTATTTAAATTTTGAATTTGTTTCGGTTCTGAACTATCGAGAGTTTATCACAGTAACCGTGGTGACGTGGCATCATTGGCGGGGAATCACTGTAGCTTAATTATCCGGGCGTCACAATTCTCCTCCACTATAAGATATCTCGTCCCGAGATTTAGGATCGGTTATAAGGGGGAAGGGGTCTGGTTACGAAATTCTAACGATTCTTCTCGATCATAGTAGCTCTTCTTGAAGAGGTCGACCCATTACATTGATGTCTTCAGTCCTCTCCTTCAGGTCATCATGATGAAGTTTGTCGTCCTTTCTTCGGGGTTCCTTCGTACTTACGAAAGGATAAAGGGTGGGTATTCCGAGAGAATGGACCTCTGCAGGTTTGACTGTCTGGTCGATAACATCGGGGAGGGTGGCGGAAGTAACTCTCGAATTGAAACTTAAGAAAAATATCAAGAGCAGAGTAAGGAGGTATCCTGGGAAGTTTCGAGCGGGCAGGCAATCGTTCGATGTCTGATATGTGGCGTGAAAGGGGTTCGAAGCCACGAGAATAAGTATTTGTCTGATACCAGATTGAAGGTGGCTCATGAATTACATACGAGGCCACGCGCGAGGAACAACCTTGGGTACAGGGGGGGTACAGGAGAGTCAGGTTTCGATCCTGTGGAACTGTGGGTTATGGGCCCACCATGTGGATTAAAAGTAGGAAGGACAGTGACATCTTGCACGATCATGTAAGCAAGGCATGCCAGAGGATAGTCTGTCGGTTATGTCGGCAACAACATCGGTACCAAGGGCGAGGGACGAAGAGAACCATTTTCCTGCTCGTTGAACGAGGCGGGCCAATACGCAAGGTTCTCGTCCATCGGTGGCTACCGAAATGTCATCAACAATGGTAACAGGGTCTTACTAAAAGAGTGGTACAACGATGTGCTTACCTAAGCATGGAACTATCACTGCTTAGATCATATAAACCATAGAAAGGGTTTAAACAAACCAATGGAAAGGAAAAGGTGGTCATCAGATTAAATAGAACAATGGAAAGGAAAATGTGTTTAAACACATATTTCAAGGGTATATCCTTCCCAAGGACAAGCTGAGCATGATATCCATGACAGGATAGAAAGTAGAAAACCATTTAGGTAAGGGGGGAGGAATCTCAAGATATTACCCATACAACGGTGTTAGGATAAATGATAAAGAAAATTTAGCATTGTGCTTCAAATGCACTTTTTGAAAATCGGACTACCACAGACATGCTTTGAGTTAGCATTGACATGGTCATCAATTAAGGTTCGAAGTTTGGATGCACGAAGGATCCATCAGGAACAACTTGTAGAATAAGTTTTACAATTTCCTCATGGAAGAATGGATAACCTTGCTGAAGAGGAAACTATAACACTAGGTCCTCTGGTCAGGCGTGCTAGGCATGACATCACCTTACCGTGTCATATGAGGATCAATGTTATAATTCTTGAAAATATGTTCCAACCATCATATCTGACCGAGATTCAGATCTGATTGGTGTCAGGATACCTCAGACTTAGGGTGCCTGAGAAGAAAAGGTGCAACGCAAATCGACGAAATGACATTGCAAGATTCTCGGGAAATGAACTATGGGAGCGGGTTCTTGAAGCAATAGTTCATCATTAAACCAAGTTGAGGATGAGGAGGTGGCTGATGGACTCAGCGACAATCCATTGAGATTTTCAAAAGATGGATTTCCATAATTATGTGAACAAGGAAATAACATTTGTCAGATCAGATAATATAATGAGGTATACTCAAGGAGAACATACCCAATTAAACATTGGTTGAAAGGTGCGCCCGAAATATGGGTTGGGTTGCACGCCCAATGTTAGAATGGTGATTCAATAATCAATAGCCTAAGAATGAACTTTCGACCATTAACTTCAAAGAAATAGGGTTGCTAGAAGGAAAGAATCCAAACAACACCGTTCACTTGTTGGAATTAACACGGGGACCAAGAAATGAACGAAGATGGCAAGAAGCATTTTGATATCAAGAATTCTTAAGAGGTGGTGAAATTCCCACCACATTCTTGACAAAAAGAGATGGTAATACTTCCGAGGTAAGGAAGATCAAATGCTGGGTAGCAAGGAACTCAAGGTATAATACAAAACACGATCATGTTTGTGTTGGAGGTAAGGCAATAAAGTGGCCGATGATAAGACAAATCATCGAGGGCAAGGATGGTATTTCTCATCATGAATTCGATTGATATCCTAGAAGAACTCATAAAGGTTGATGATGATCACGGCACATTTGTCGAGAGATTTCAGGAAGACGTAATCAATCAGCGACGACACCAAGTCAAATGAATGGTGAAGCGAAAGGTTATTGGAACCAAGGGTACGACACAAACTCGTAATCAAGTTTGATGTTCAAGGTGAAACGATATGACGAGGAAGATCGATGCAAGATTAGCTCACCGTCGAAATTTTTGCTCCGGGAAGGACCAAGTAGCACAATTAAAATTAGCATGGTAAGGATGTAGCCGAACAGGCTAGAAATGACGCGATCGGGTACAAACTCGTACATAAAGAAGATTATCAAAAGTTGTTGAACCGTAGTGCAGACTCGGTTCACATATCGGTGTTCTCGGTTGACGACAACCCAGAACCTAGGAAAATTGGAATCGGTGAGAAATAACAGTTGACGAAGAACCCATAAAAAGTTATGCAGTTCCATGATATTTTCGAGATACCAAAGTGTAATACTCGATGGTAGATCAGAGTAAAGGTTGGACTGGGGGTATTTCTCTACAGAAGACAAGTGCTTAATCTTGCACGAGAAATGGTATTTAAAAGAGAACATGGTCGGAAACACGATTGCAAAAGGCCAGATCCGAGATATAAGATGAACTTATACCAAAGGAATAGTTATTATTTCAAGAAGCTTCCATGATAAGTTATACATCGTGTCCCTGGGCATGAACGCAAGGTTCAAGGTCGACTCCCACTTCTTCAATGTATAACCTTCCATTCACTATTCACTTTGATAAAGGCATTAGTGTTGAAAGTTTTACCTGGTGAAATACCAGATGAGTATGACTCGTGAAAACTTCCGGGTTCACACCGATGAGGGAAGGCGTTGGTTCAATCCCATCGGGGCTTCTTACGAACATATACCATAAGCTTCAAGAGTAAATATCATCAGCCCGAAAGCAGAGCATGGTTGACAAAAGGAAAGGATACAATTTACCAAAGGCATTATGTATCGGAGAAAGAACTCACAAAGTGATTAATTATGAAGGACACTGTCGGGTAATAATCCAACAGTGGATATGGCGATCCAAAATGGGGCTGATATGAGTATCGATACCCAATCAGAGGAAGAAAGATTGCAAATGCATCGGTTTATAGAACATCTGAATAGTTCAACGCTTAATTAGCAAAGTAATTATGATTTTCAAATCGAGGGATCAGGAGCAAATGCTCTGATCAAGGATGGATAAGCTGAATAGACTTAGGGGTACAATCGACGGCAATTTGATTGGTCGATAGCCAGCTCATGTTTAAAATGACGTCTGAGCCAGAAGGATGAATTCTAGGATCTGTTTGAGGATTGCGAGCATTCGCAACAAATCGAATCAATGGACTCAAAATGATAATGACAATGGATGCCAACAAGATTACTAGACTTATGGGATTAACCATAATGCAAGTAATCAAGAATTTCAAGAGCAATAGGATGCTCAGGATTTTCGAAAGATCGAATGGTTTTTCGAGGATTGGTGACATACATGAATCAACTGGGGATGAGCGGATATTCGGTAAGTGCGAGAAA
>NC_057804.1:295107567-295107858 GCF_018294505.1 Triticum aestivum | reverse complement strand
AGGTGTAAGTATTTATCCATAGGGATTTTTCGGTGGTAGGGAATTGCAAAAGCAATAGGCATAAGGTCTCGAGAAAATATCGGAGAGTATTGTCAGAATATTCCGTTGAAGCAGTCGACCATCCGTAATGAAAGGGTTCTCCGGCAGGAAGTGGTAGCGAGAACCTAGAGTTAGATTTTAGCAAAATCATTTAACCCGACTAGAAGAGAGATCAGAGTCCCAGAGTATAGACGAGGAGTAAAAGATCCTAATACCACCCAATGGCGACGTGGGCCCGTAAGGCACACAGCC
>NC_057804.1:295105602-295106994 GCF_018294505.1 Triticum aestivum | reverse complement strand
ACTACACTACATATGCATGGGTATATGTGTAAGGAGGCCATATCAGTGGACTGAACTGCAGAATGCCGGAATAAGAGGGGGATAGCTAATCCTGTCGAAGACTACGCTTCTGGCAGCCTCCGTCTTGCAGCATGTAGTAGAGAGTAGATTGAAGTCCTCCAAGTAGCATCTCCAAGTAGCAACTTCAAGTAGCATCGCATAGCATAATCCTACCCGGCGATCCTCTCCTCGTCGCCCTGCGGAAAAGCGATCACCGGGTTGTCTGTGGAACTTGGAAGGGTGTGTTTTATTAAGTATCCGGTTCTAGTTGTCATAAGGTCAAGGTACAACTCCAAGTCGTCCTGTTACCGAAGATCACGGCTATTCGAATAGATTAACTTCCCTGCAGGGGTGCACCACATAGCCCAACACGCTCGATCCCATTTGGCCGGACACACTTTCCTGGGTCATGCCCGGCCTCAGAAGATCAACATGTCGCAGCCCCACCTAGGCAAAACAGAGAGGCCAGCACGCCGGTCTAAACCTAAGCGCACAGGGGTCTAGGCCCATCGCCCATAGCACACCTGCACGTTGCGTACGCGGCCGAAAGCAGACCTAGCCTAGTGGCGTTCCAGTCTAATTCGGCGTGCGCCGCTCCGTCGCTGACGTCTGAAGTGCTTCGGCTGATACCACGACGCCGGGATACCCATAACTACTCCCACGTAGATGGTTAGTGCGTATAGGCTCGTAGCCGACTCAGATCAAATACCAAGATCTCGTTAAGCGTGTTAAGTATCCGCGAACGCCGAACAGGGCCAGGCCCACCTGTCTCCTAGGTGGTCTCAACCTGCCCTGTCGCTCCGCCACAAGTAACAGTCGGGGGCCGTCGGGAACCCAAGCCCACCTCTACCGGGATGGAGCCACCTGTCCTTTCACCCCCCTCGTCGGAATCACTTGCGGGTACTCAATGAGCTGACCCGACTTTAGTCACCATCTGTATAGTATGTATGTATGTATAGTATATACCCGTGATCACCTCCCAAGTGATCACGGCCCGATAGTATAGCAAGGCAGACTGACAAGAATGTAGGGCCAATGATGATAAACTAGCATCCTATACTAAGCATATAGGATTGCAGGTAAGGTATCAACAGATGTAGCGACAATGTCAGGCTATGCATCAGAATAGGATTAACGAAAGCAGTAACATGCTACACTACTCTAATGCAAGCAGTATAGAGTAGAATAGGCGATATCTGGTGATCAAGGGGGGGGCTTGCCTGGTTGCTCTGGCAAGAGAGAGGGGTCGTCAACTCCGTAGTCGAACTGGTCAGCAGCAGCGTCGGTCTCGTAGTCTACCGGAGAGAAGAGGGGGAAGAAATAATGAATACAGAGCAAACAAAGCATCACAAA
>NC_057804.1:295091276-295104215 GCF_018294505.1 Triticum aestivum | reverse complement strand
TTTTTTTTGTATTGTTTTCTGTTTTCTTTTTATTTATCTTCTTTTCTGTTTTTATTTATTTATAAACACTTAGGCATTTTATAAAATTGTGAACCTTACACCATAATTATCTTTGTAATATTTGGCAACCACCGAACATTTTTATTTTAATTTTTAAAAACTTTTATTGTTTTCTTTTATTTAAATTTTGAATTTGTTTCGGTTCTGAACTATCGAGAGTTTATCACAGTAACCGTGGTGACGTGGCATCATTAGCGGGGAATCACTGTAGCTTAATTATCCGGGCGTCACACTAGTACTACTAGTTTGACTCACATATCGATTGAAGAGACTTATTCAAAGAAATATGGATGGCAAGAGATATCAAGTGGTAGGGTCTTCACGTGAAATAGCAAAAAGATCAATCATGAGCTGGAAGTGGATACAAGCACGATCCGGAAGTAGAGACAGCGTTGACCCAACTTCAGTGCTGGTTCCCTTGGCCGGCGTGGCCTCTGAGCTCGCGCGTCGCATTTGACTCGCCACATTGAGGATGGACTAGCCGTGCCCTCTGCCACAGCTCCGGCCGCCTCCTCCTCCGTTACGGTCAACCGCCAAGTGCCGAGTCGCTTGCCCCTTACATCCAACACCACCAGTTGTTTCTTGGTTGAGTAATGTCAGGGCTCTATCCTCTGCTGGGTGGGTCTGCTCAAAGGTGTGGTGCTCTGTGATCTGAACAAAAACTCTGTTCCGAGGAGTTCCATTCCATGGCCTGTGTTGATGGGGAAGTCAAGTTCGTCGCCCTGGACAAAAGAAGATGTAGTGGTGAGCTCTGAGTTAATGCTAAATGGTTGTTGTCTCCCACTTCGCTTGGAAATAATTGTTTTGGGACAAGGGATGCAATGGCACATTGAGAGATTTTGGACAAGTGCCTTGGGTAGTCATAATCAGGTGAGCTGAATGGCATGATCCTCAATAGCTCTCAACGTAGAGAGAAAATAGCCACAAGTCCATGGCATCTAGTACTATGTGGATTTTAAGGCTGATGGACTCTACATACACCATTCAGCCAACTCCTTGTCTAGCTATACTGAGTTGCCGGTCTGCCTGAGCCACTAGGGCTATACTGAGTCGCCAATCTGCCCGAGCTGCCTCTGCCGCATTGAACGGATCATTTATCGTCCAGACAAATCAGGTGAATTCTGTCCAGCCGATTTTATTGATATATTTTTATTCTTTAAAGAACAATTACTCTGGCTTGTGACGTTTTTTAATACATGACAGTTGTTTTACTGCAAGAGCAATGGATGTGTCATGGATGTGTAGCTCGCACCACTATTCTTATGGGCCTGCATCTGACCATGCCATAATGCTCAATGAATGTATGTGAAAGCAGCAGCCTCTGTTGCCCAGCCTACATCAACATGACATGGATGACTCGCCCGTCCGCACGGTTTATTGTGCCTGCAATTGACTCATCGTCCGTGCGGCTTACCACGCCCGCGATTGACTCGCCGTCCGCGCGGCCTACCGCGCCTGCGATTGACTCGCCCGTCCACACCGGCTTACAACACCGCGGCCGGCTCATCTGTCTGCTCCCGTGGCCGACTTGCCCATGATGAACTTCAACTTCACCATAGTGATCATCAACTCCACGGCAGTTAATTTCCATCCTAACATATCAGGTGAAATCCATCAAGTATATTTTTATATTACATATTACTCTGGCTTGGAAATTCCTTAATGCAGGACAAATGGTTTACTACAAAAGTGACCGTCATGCCATGGAGTTTGTTGAATGACTCATACCGGAAGTATACAACACGTATTGCGAGGATCATCAACTCGCCGCAAGCTTCTGGTTTACATAAATTTTGGCGTTCCGCTGTTTAAATTCCATGCCAGTTTATATCACAGTCATGTATGGAGAATCTTAAGCCAACTCCTCAAGTTGTCTTAAGACTCGGGGGCTACATGGACATGACAACACAAATGTTGCCAGTTTTAGCAATATGCAAAGACCCCAGGTCATTGGAGGGAAAAATAACCCGACCCTGGAGGTTAACGCCCTATTGGTGAAAATTTCAAGGCTGTCAGAAAAGTTTTGGCTTAAAAAAGTGTCTGGCAATCACAAAGTTCCGTCTCAATAGAAGAATTCCGAGTTATCAGGAAAGATTCTGGTTCAAAATCCGGTTGAAGGGAAATCTTTCTCCCACGAAGCTTTGAAGCTCTCAATATCCGGTTTAAAATCCCAGCTCAAGAAGAAATATATCTCTCGCAAAGTTCGAGTTCTCAAAAAAAAATAAAGGTTGCCGAAGAGAACTTGCTATCATAATGAGTGGTTCAAACATGGGTATCCTGCCTTAATTAGCTTATCTTATTGCAGATCACTTAGGGGCTTCCTGCTCATTGAGCATAGCTGTGACTACCCTCTTGATCCGGCTTGCACGCCTTATTACAAATTACATGGGGGCTTCCAGCTCACTCAACATAGCTATGACTACCCTTTGATCCGGCTTATACGCGTTGCTGCAAATGACTTGGGGGATTAATAATGCCCAGGTTTAAGTTACCAAAGAGAACATGCTACAATGTGCAGTTCAAACATAGGTAACCTGCCTTGATGGCTTATGATAGGTCACTTGGGGGCTTCTTGTCCAATGAAGATAGCTATATTTACCCTTTTGATCGGCTTGGACTCCAAGTGTATTCACCAAAACTCCGGGTTATCCTGCCTTTGTATGTCGGCCACTCCGCCTAGGTAATCCTGGAATGACCCGTCGTACTCTTGACAGTCAATCTTATAAAGACCCTGAACTTGTCAAAGTTAAAACAACGATTGGTCATATGAGGCCCGGTTTACAGGTTTCAATAAAGGATTAACTCAGTGGTTGTGCGGCCCTTTGAACAACACTTGATGTTCAAGTTTGGCATCCTATGAAAGCCTTGTTTTTTCTGCTTTGTTATTTTCTATGAACATTGTTTTTGTTCATATCCTTGTACCATATTGACATATGGTTTAAAATGATTTAGTCCATGTAGCCTTAATCTTTATGACTCATATTTGAGCATATTTAGGGTTTTTGATGAACCCATCCTGGCTTTGGATGAGAAGTCACCAGTTTTTTTGGATTGTGCACTTGATGCTGTGTACCTACACTGCGTATAGCGATGTGATCCGGCAATTTGAGACGATTTTTCCAGGCCAAGTAGCCTTGATTCGGTGACTCATATTTGAGAGTCTTGGGTTAATAACCCGCCCTAATAGCGCATCTTAAGTCTCCGGGATATTTTTACCTTGCGCAATCAAAATGATGATATTTCCTGACTCCGGGTTGATACTGGCTCCGGGTTATAATTGTCAAGGCATCACCATGGTATTAATCTACAGGTATGTCTTTGAATAATTGTATAAATATTTGGGGTTTTTGATAACCCATCCTTGGTTTGGACGTTAAGTCACCAGTGTACTTTGATTGTGCAATCAGTGTTATGCGCTATGAATCCTTGGGCTGTCAACCTCATTGGATATGCCGATGTAAGCTGGCGGTATGAACCAAATTCATAGGTATGTTTTGTACTTGTTATATGAAGATGTGTGGTTTGATAACCCGCCCTGGCTTTTGATGTTAAGTCACCAATATACTTTGGATTGCGCAATTGTATCATGTGCTTATAAATCTTTGGGTTGTCACCCCCACTGGATACGACAATATAAGCCGGAAGTATAAGTCAATGTTACAGGTATGATTTCCTGGTTATATGAGTATGCGAGGTTTGGTAACCCACCCTGGTTTTGGACTTTATGTCACCAGTATGTTTTGGCTTGAATGGCCTTAATTGTAGTCTTTAACATAATTGCATAAGACTATATTATGTTTGGGTTGTTACCCACCCTGGCTTTTCATGTTAAGTTGCCAGGGCATATGTTGCTTAAACTTTGTGCAGAACATGCAGAGCTATGGCTTACATAAATGACTAAGTTCAAGCCCATCATCAAAATTTGTGTTTCAAAAGGGTTATCGGTTCTTGATTTTTGCAAAGGCTATAAGTCGCCGGGTTACAAAAATCCCGGATTACCATGGATGCGTATTAAGTCACCATCATCCAAGAGCCACCGGGTATTTAACTCTGGCTTTACTTGTTAAAAGATAAAGTATTCAAATCTTTAATAGCCAAACTGGGCTGGATTTACATCATGATATTGGATGATAGAGGTTTCATACCGGATTATATTATTCAAATCTAGAGTAGCCAACATGGTTGGATTTTAATTATGGTTATCAATAATAAGTATAATGATTGAGGTTTTCAAAGTCGCTTCAGCGCAATGGCTATTGTTTCTTTATCAATGGATATGATTAAATCTATAATGGAAGGAATAGTCCCGAGTCGGTGTAGGCATATGACCCAGCACTTGGGGGCTATATTATTCAAATCATGATTATATCAAATAAGTCCCATATCACTGCAAGCATGCACCATGACAATTGGAGGCTAATGCAAGGTCATTTTTAACTTGTCTTATGAAGACCCGACCCGTCATATTGTGATGAGCCGGCCCTTGGGGGCTACTAATTGCTCCTGTCAAAGATCTGCAAAGTGCCTGCTCATTATTGCATAATGACCTGGCCCTTGGGGGCTACACTAGTTGAAGTTTTCATGAGCATAAGGCAATTACAAGTCCCAGGTTGCTTTAAGCAAGACAACCCTGTACTTGGGGGATACATATGTGGAATATTCAGTTTATGACTAGTGACTAAGATAAACATCCCGGATTTCTTCTAGGTTGCGATATTTATGTTGAAGCAAGTCTTAAGCTATCACTATGTTCTCCTCTTAAGACTTGGGGGCTACAAGTGATATGCATATAAGGGAGGAACAACTTCAAATTCTCAGTTTTGAGCAAACCAGGTATTATTATTGAAGAAATCTACAAAGTTTATGACCCGGCGTCACCATAAGATTAACCCGACGTCTACAACAATCATGACCCAGTGTCAGCAAGAATGATGACCCGACATCAGCAACAATCATGACCCGACATCATCTGTTTTATAATCTGGCATTTTTGGCAATTATAAATCTGTAAGATCTACATCTTCAAGCCGGCTGAAAATCAGATGAGTATTTCGAGTCCAATATTTTTGTCAAGTCAGAGCATTGGAAGCCGACTCAAATGGATTCTTTTTTACAATATTTCTGCTACAAGCAAATTTACTATGAAGCTAGTCTATTGAATCGGACTTTGCCGAAGGAGGAAATGACAAGGACTTAAGGATAATCAGGTGTCGACTCAGAATTTTTTAACCCAGAGCACAACCTGTCAAAGTTGTTCTTGTGTTTATTTTGCAGGATCATCTTAAATGGATAAATCCAAATTAAACTAGGGGCTAATGTCGGGGATATACCCCGCGGTATGACTCGGCCGGAAGTATGACCCAGCCGGACTTGGCAACTCACTAGTGACCCGCCCGAAGACTAGCGACTCACCAAGTGACCTGCCCGGATCTCTCCACTCACTGATGACCCGGTCGGGCCAGGTGACTCGTTGGTGACCCGACAGGTGGGTCAGAGGAGTGACAAGACCCGGAGGCCCAGAATGTTCAAGGACCAGAAGGCCGGCTCATGTTATGGTGGGCCGGCTTGAAGAGGAAAGGCGTAAGGAATATTCCCTTACAAAGGAAGCAAGACTAGGACTCCACTTGTAATAGAGTAATCCTAATCCTGCTAGAACTAGTCATGTAACCCGCCCCTTCAACTTATATAAGGAGGGGTAGGGCACCCGAAGAGGGATAAGTTGGACAATTTGAGACAGACAAATCAATAGCTCTCGAGATATAGGTTGCGAAAGAGACCCCTTGTAATCGTGAGGATCATCATCATCAATATCAATGAAGCAAGATACAGGCTTTTACCTCCACCGTGAGGGGCCGAACCTAGGTAAAAAACCTTGCCTCTCTCGTCCCGCTCAACCCCTTCAAGTAACTACATTGCGATGGCTCCACACCTAAGTCCTTTTGCTAGGGCATCTGCCATGTTAAGTCCATGAGAACGGACTTGACGAGTAGTCTTGAAATGGTCAAGAGGTAAAGATTGATATATATGATGATAGTATTCGGACACCGGAAGTGTTTCGGGGTGTATCGGGTACATATCGGAGTACCCGGGGGGGGGGGGTACCGGAACCCCCCGGTGGAATAATGGGCCATATGGGCCATAGGAGGGGAGCACACCAGCCCACAAGGGGTGGTGCGCCCTCCTTATGGTAGGACGCCGAATAGGAGAAGGAGCTATGGGTTCGGCCCTCCTTTCCTTCCTCCTTCCCTCTTCCCACTTTTCCCGCTTCCGGTAAAAGGAAAGGGGGGCGAATTGGACTAGGGAGCCCAAGTAGGATTCCTCCTACTTGGGCACACCAAGGATGCCTCTTTCCCCCTCCTACCTACATTTGCGTGCGGAGGGGGCACCTAGAACACAGACCAAGGATTGTTAGCCGTGTGCAGCGCGCCCTTCCACAGTTTACGCCTACAGTCATATTCACGTAGTGCTTAGGCGAAGCTCTGCGTGGATAATTAACCATCACCGTCACCATACCGTCGTGCCGACAAAACTCTTCTACTTCCTCGACACTCTGCTAGATCAAGAGTTTGAGGGACATCATCGAGCTGAACATGTGCAGAACTCAGAGGTTTCATACTTTCGGTACTTGATCGGTTGGAATGAGAAGAAGTTCGACTACAATAACCACGTTGACAACCGCTTCCGCTTTTGGTCTACGAGGGTATGTGGACACACTCTCCCCCTCATGTTGCTATGCATCTCCTAGATAGATCTTGCGTGAGCGTAGGAATTTTTTTGAAATTGCATGCTACGTTCCCCAAAAGTGGCATCCAAGCCAGGTCTATGTGTAGATGATATGCATGCGTAGAACACAAAGAGTAGTGGGCGGTGATCATCGTACTATTTACCACCAATGTCTTATTTTGATTCGGCGGTATAGTTGGATGAAGTGGCTCGGACCAACCTTACATGACCACGTTCATGAGACCGGTTCCACTGACAGTCATGCAACTACGTTTGCATAAAAGTGGCTGGCGGGTCTCTGTTTCTCCAACTTTAGTTGAATCGAATTTCATTCCGGTTGGTCCTTGTTGAAGCTTAAAACAACAAACTTGATAAATCACCATTGTGGTTTTGTGCCGTAGGTAAGAACGGTTCTTGCTAGAAGCCCATAGTAGCCACATAAAACTTGCAACAACAAAGTAGAGGACGTCTAACTTGTTTTTGCAGGGCATGTTGTGATATGATATGGTCAAGACATGATGTGATATACGTTGTTATATGAGATGATCCTGTTTTGTAAAAGTTATCGGTGACTGGCAGGAGCCTTATGGTTATTTCTTTATTGTATGAAATGCAAACGCCATGTAATTGCTTTACTTTATCACTAAGCGGTAGCGATAGTTGTAGAAGCAATAGTTGGAGTGACGACCACGATGCTACGATGGAGATCAAGGTGTCGAGCCGGTGAAAATGGAGATCATGACAATGCTTTGGAGATGGAGATCATAAGCACAAGATGATGATGGCCATATCATGTCACATATTTTGATTGCATGTGATGTTTATCTTTTATGCATCTTATTTTGCTTAGTACAGCGGTAGCATTATAAGATGACCCCTTAACTAAAATTTCAAAGTATAAGTGTTCTCCCCGAGTATGCACCGTTGCGACAGTTCTTCGTGCTGAGACACCATGTGATGATCAGGTGTGATAGGCTCAATGTTCACATACAATAGGTGCAAGATAGTTTTGCACATGCGGAATACTCGGGTTAAACTTGACGAGCCTAGCATGTACAGACATGGCCTCGGAACGCTAGAGACCAAAATGTCGAACGTCAATCATATAGTAGATATGATCAACATAGTGATATTCACCATTGATGACTACTCCATCTCACGTGATGATCGGACACGGTTTAGTTGATTCAGATCATGTATCAATTAGTTGACTTGAGGGATGTCTCTCTAAGTGGGAGTTCTTAAGTAATTTGATTAATTGAATTTTAATTTATCATGAACTTAGTCCTGATAGTATTTGCAAATTATGTTGTAGATCAATAGCTCGCGTTGTAGCTCCCCTTTGTTTTTTGATATGTTCCTAGAGAAAACTAAGTTGAAAAATGATAGTAGAAATGATGTAGACTAGGACCATGATCTGAGGATTATCCTCATTGCTGCACAGAAGAATTATGTCCTTAATTCACCGCTAGGTGACAGACCTATTGCAGGAGTAGATGTAGACGTTATGAATGTTTGGCAAGCTTGATGTGATGACCACTTTATAGTTTAGTGCACCATGCTTTACAACTTAGAATCGGAGATTCAAAGACGTTTTGAATGCCATGGAGCATATGAGATGTTCCAAGAGTTGAAATTAGTATTTCAGACTCATGCCCGTGTTATGAGGTATGAGACCTCTAACAAGTACTTTTCCTACAAGATGGAGGAGAATAGCTCAGCTAGTGAGCATGTGCTAAGAATGTCTGGGCACTACAATAGCTTGAATCAAGTGGGAGTTAATCTTCCATATAAGATAGTGATTGATAGACTTCTCTGGTCACTATCACCAAGCTACTAGAACTTCGTGATGAACTATAATGTGCAAGGGATAACAATAAAAATCCTGAGCTCTTCGCGATGTTGAAATCAGCGAATGTGGAAATCAAGAAAGAGCATCAAGTGTTGATGGTTAACAAGACCACTAGTTTCAAGAAAAAGGGCAAAGGAAATGAAAGGGAACTTCAAGAAGAATGACAAGCAAGTTGCAACTCCCGTGAAGAAGCCCAAAGTTGGACCTAAGCCTGAAACTGAGTGCTTCTACTACAAAGGAAATGGTTACTGGAAGTGGAACTACCTCAATTATTTGGCAGATAAGAAGGATGGCAAAGTGAACAAAGGGATATTTGATATACATGTTATTGATGTGTACCTTACTAGTGCTTGTAGTATCTCGGTATTTGATACTTGTTCGGTTGCTAAGATTAGTAACTCGAAATAGGAGTTGCAGAATAAATGGAAACTAGGCGAGGGTGAAGTGACGACGTGTGTCGGAAGTTGTTCCAAGATTGATATGATCATCATTGCACACTCCCTATACTTTTGGGATTGAACCTAAATAAATGTTATTTGGTGTTTGCGTTGATCATGAACAAGATAGGATTGTGTTCATTGCAATATGGTTATTCATTTAAGACAGAGAATAATTGTTATTCTATTTACATGAATAAAACCTTCTATGGTCATACACCCAGTGTTAATGGTTTATTGAATCTCGATTGTAGTGATACACATATTAATAATATTGATGCCAAAAGATGCAAAGTTGATAATGATAGTGCAACATACTTGTGGTTGTGCCGTTTTGGTCATATTTGTGTAAAACGCATGGAGAAACTCTATCCAGAAGGACTTTTGGAATCACTTGATTATGAATCATTTGATACTTGCAAACCATGACTCATGGGCAAGATGACTAAAACTATGTTCTCCAGAACAATGGAGTGAGCCAATGACTTATTGGAAATAATACATGCTGATGTATGCGGTTATGCGGTCCGATGAGTGTTGAGGCTCGCGGCGGGTATCGTTATTTTCTGACCTTCATAGATGATTTGAGCAGATATGGGTATATCTACTTAATGAAACACTAGTCTGAAACATTTGAAAAGTTCAAAGAATTTCATAGTGAAGTGGAGAATCATCGTAACAAGAAAATAAAGTTTCTATGATCTGATTGCGGAGGTGAATATTTGAGTTACGAGTTTGGCCTTCATTTAAAACAATGTTGAATAGTTTCACAATTCATTCCACCTGGAACACCACGGCATAATGGTGTGTCCGAACATCGTAATCGTACTTTATTAGATTTGGTGCGATCTATGATGTCTCTTACTGATTTACCACTATCATTTTGGAGTTATGCATTAGAGACTGAGGCATTCACGTTAAACAAGGCACCGTCAAAATCCTTTGAGATGACACCGTATGACCTGATGTTTGGCAATAAACCTAAGTTGTTGTTTCTTAAAGTTTGGGGATGCGATGCTTATGTCAAAAGGCTTCAGCCTGATAAGCTCGAACCCAAATCAGAGAAATGCGTCTTCATAGTATACCCTTAGGAGAAAATTGGGTACACCTTCTACCACAGATCCGAAGGCAAGATCTTTGTTGCCAAGAATGGAACCTTTCTATAGAAGGAGTTTCTCTCGAAAGAAGTGAGTGGGAGGAAAGTAGAACTTGATGAGGTAATTGTACCATCTCTCAATTAGGAAAGTAGCTCATCCGAGAAATCCATTCTCATGATGCCTACAACAACTAGAGAGGAAGCTAATGATAATGATCATGAAACTTCAGATCAAATTAGTACTGAATGTCTTAGGTTAACTAGAGCACGATCCGCACCAGAGTGGTACGGTAATCCTATTCTGGAAGTCATGTTACTTGACCATGACGAACGTACGAACTATGAAGAAGCTATGATGAGCCCAGATTTTGGTAAATGTCTTGAGGCCATGAAATATGAGATAGGATCCCTGTATGAGAACAAAGTGTGGGCTTTGGTGGATTTGCCCGATGATTGGCGACCCATAGAAAATAAATGGATCTTTAAGAAGAAGACTGACGCTGATGGTAATGTTACTGTCTATAAATCTTGACTTGTCGCAAAAGGTTTCCGACAAGTTCAAGTAGTTGACTACGATGAGACTTTCTAACCCGTAGTGATGCTTAAGTCTATCCGAATCATGATAGCAATTGCCGCATTTTATGATTATGAAATCTGTCAAATGGACGTCAAAACTGCATACCTTAATGGATTTCTTAAAGAAGAGTTGTATATGATGCAACCAGAAGGTTTTGTTGATCCTAAATATGCTAACAAGGTATGCAAGCTCCAACCATCCATCTATGGCCTAGTGCAAGCATCTCGGCGACCCATATGGTTTTATACAGACTTACGGTAAAGCTTGTATTTACAAGAAGGTGAGTGGGAGCTCTGTAGCATTTCTGATATTATATGTGGATGCATATTGTTGATTGGAAATGATATAGAATTTCTGGATAGAATAAAAGGATACTTGAATACGAATTTTTTCAATGGAAGTCCTCGGTGAAGCTGCTTACATATTGGGCATCAAGATCTATAGAGATAGATCAAGACGCTTGATCAAACTTTTCATAAAGCACATACCTTGGCAAAGATTTGAAGAAGTTGAAAATGGATCAGTCAAAGAAGGAGTTCTTGCCTGATTTTTTAGGTATGAAGTTGAGTAAGACTCAAAGCCCGACCACGGCAGAAGATAAAGAGAGAAAGAAAGTCATTCCCTATGCCTCAGCCATAGGTTCTATAAAGTGTGCCATGCTGTGTACCAAAACTTGTTGTGTACCTTTCCATGAGTTTGGCAAGGGGGTAAAATAGTGATCCAGGAGTAAATCACTAGACAACGGTCAAAATAATCCTTAGAGGACTAAGGAAATGTTTCTTGGTTATGGAGGTGATAAAGAGTTCATCGTAAAGAGTTACATCGGTGCAAGCTTTTACACCAATCCAGATGACTCTGAGTCTCGATCTAGATACATATTGAAAGTGGGAGAAATTAGCTAGAGTAGCTCCATGCAGAGCATTGTAGACACAGAAATTTGTGCAATACAAATGGATCTGAATGTGGCAGACCCGTTGACTAAACCTCTCTCACAAGGAAAACATGGTCACACCTAAGTACTCTTTGGGTGTTAATCACATAGCGATGTGAACTAGATTATTGACTCTAGTAAACCATTTGGGTGTTGGTCACATGGCGATGTGAACTATGGGTGTTAATCACATAAAGATGTGAGCTATTGGTATTAAATCATATGGTCATGTGAACTAGATTATTGACTAGTGCAAGTGGGAGGCTGAAGGAAATATGCCCTAGAGGAAATAATAAAGTTTTTATTTTATATTTCCTTATTTCATGATAAATGTTTATTATTCATGCTAGTATTAACCAGAAACTTGATACATGTGTGGATACATAGACAAAACACTGTGTCCCTAGTATGCCTCTACTTGACTAGCTCGTTAATCAAAGATGGTCAAGTTTCCTAGCCATAGACATATATTGTCATTTGATGAATGGGATCACATTATTAGGAGAATGATGTTATGGACAAGACCCATTCGTTAGCTTAGCATTATCATAGTTCAATTTTATTGCATGTCAAATACATATTCCTCTAACTATGAGATAATGCAACTCCCGGATACTGGAGGAATGCCTTATGAGCTATCAAACGTCACAACGAAACTGGGTGATTATAAAGATGCTCTACAGGTATCTCCGAAGGTGTTCATTGGGTTGCCATAGATCGAGATTTGGATTTGTCACTCCGAGTATCGGAGAGGTATCTCTGGGCCCTCTCAGTAATGCACATCATAAGAAGCCTTGCAACCAAATTAACTAATGAGTTAGTTACAGGATGATGCATTACGGAACAAGTAAAGAGACTTGTCGGTAACTAGATTGAACTAGGTATGAAGATACCGACGATTGAATCTCGGGCAAGTAACATAACGATGATAAAGGGAACTATGTATGTAGTCATAACGGTTCGACCGATAAAGATCTTCGTACAATATGTGGGAGCCAGCATGAGCATAGGGTCCGCTATTGGTTATTGACCGGAGAGGTGTCTCGGCCATGTCTACATAGTTTTCGAACCCATAGGGTCTGCACGCATAACGTTCGATGATGATTTTGTATTATATGAGTTATGTGATTTGGTGACCGAATGTTGTTTTGAGTCCCGAATTAGTTCAAGGACATGACGAGGAGTCTCAAAATGGTCGAAAGGTAAAGATTGATATATAGGATGATAGTATTCGGACACCAGAAGTGTTCCGGGGTGTATTAG
>NC_057804.1:295047454-295090996 GCF_018294505.1 Triticum aestivum | reverse complement strand
GGAACCCCCTGGAGAATAATGGGCCATACGGGCCATAGGAGGGGAGCACACAAGAACACAAGGGGTGGTGCGCTGCCCTTATGGTAGGAGGCCGAATAGGAGAAGGAGGTGGGGGTTCGGCCCCCCTTTCCTTCCTCCTTCCCTCTTCCCTCTTTTCCCCCTTCCGGTAAAAGGAAAGGGGCGGCGAATCGGACTAGGGAGCCCAAGTAGGATTTCTCCTACTTTGGCGCCCCAAGGCTGCCTCTCCCCCCTCCCACCTATATGTACATGGGGAGGGGGCCTAGAACACAGACCAACAATTCTTAGCCGTGTGCAGCGTCCCCCTTCCACAGTTTATGCCTCCGGTCATATTCACGTTACCACGCTATCGAGGGAAGGAGGAAGTCCTGCGCGGATAGCTTCACCATCACCGTCACCACGCTATCATGCTGACGGAACTCTTCTACTTCCTCGACACTCTGCTGGATCAAGAGTTCGAGGGACGTCATCAAGTTGAACCTGTGCAGAGCTCGGAGGTGTCGTACATTCACTACTTGATCTATCCGAATGAGAAGAAGTTCGACTACATCAACCACGTTGGCAAATACTTCCGCTTTCAGTCTGCGAGGGTACGTGGACACACTCTCCCCCTCTCGTTGCTATGCATATCCTAGATAGATCTTGCATGAGAGTAGATTTTTTTTGAAATTGCATGCTATGTTTCCCAACAACATGCATGCAAATGGCACCAGCATGAAGAGCACAAAGAGCAGATCATTGTGACATATAGATCATTCCAATCAGACAAACATCCACATTGTCATGGCCCTCACAAAATGCATGAATGATATGAAAAGTCAGGGACTCGATCATTGCGGAACTGAGCGCAGGATAGAATACTACGCTCAGGGCAACAATCAAGGGGTCGGGCGTCACCTTAGCGGGTCGTGGCCCAAGGCGGGGAGGAGGACGGGCAAGCCGTCTTTGGCCGCTGGGCTTCAGGGCCCGCATGCGCTAGAGCCAGGGCCGGGCCTAGCACAGGGTCGCAGCGTCCTCGTCCTCTGCCCGACGCAGAGGATGGAGCTGTGTGCGGCGGCTGCCGGTGATGGAGATGGCGGCGCCGTGGGCTGGGGAGGCGGATCTGCGGCAGAGGAGGCTGGATCTAGCGGTGGGGCACCCCGTTCCGGCCAGATCAGGTAGCTAGCTGGCGGGATCGAGGCGGAGCTCAAGCAGGGCACCCATGGGGGCTGATGCTGCTCGTGGTCGCCTGCGGTGATGCTCCAGCGGGCAGGTGGCGGCGCGCTCCACCACGGATAAGAGAACAACAATTTCCACCACGAATGAATTTTATAGCATCCTTAGAAGGCAGGATTGAACGAAGTTTTTGTGAAAATCAACAACAAAAGAATAGCTTGTTATGGACTTATGGAAAACATTTCAAAACTTGAGGTGAAATTATGCCACAACCAAATGCCTTAATAGCTGAGAAGAATGAAGAAATCCATAAGTCCACTTCAAAAAAAATATGGGGAATTAATTGCACTTCGAGACGCAAGAAGAAAAGATACTTGAGCTCCACCAACATGAATCTTGACGGATTTGAAGAATAAATTAAATCCTTGAATAGAATGAGTTAAATCCTTTATGAACCACCATGAAGAACTCCGGTAAACAAAAGGATGATGACATAGAATTGAAGGATGAAAAGAATAAGATTATAGCCTTGCGATGATTTAGATGGAGCTTCGCGACGAGACAAGCGAGAAAAACTTGGAACTCCCAAAAAGAAAAGATGAACAATTTAGAACCGAGAGATTATTCATCATGAACAATCCCCGAAGGAAGGAATTACTTGACCACAATGAAATAAGAATAAGAATTACAACATGCTTATCCTCATCAAATTTAATTTATGACAAACGGATTTAGCATACTACTTATTCGTGTTGGAAAATATTAAAGGGAGATATAGCGCAAAATTTGGGAAGGTCTTCCCGAACCACCGGTAGGATAGGACAGAACGAATGAATTTATATGATAACAAAGGAAAAGGAATCTTGAATGAACCACTGCAAGAATTTGAAAATGAATGAAGAAAACAAAATTTGTCGTGAGAAAGAATTAGAAAAAGCAAGAATATACTTGAGGGAATTTAGAGACAAGAGAACGAAGAGATTGCGAACCAATTAAAGAATACTTGACAAATGCGCCAGGATAATTGTATAATGATAGCTGGAATGTGAGGGTGAAGAATTCTTCTGGAATGATGGCCTTCGGTGAAATGAAAAAGAAAAAAACTCCTGACATACTCCGGATGGGTAAGAAAATAATTTCTGACAAATGGAATAATTTGAGAGGATAACAAGAAGCTAGAACCTTGAATCTTCAAGAGAACGGACAAGATTTGGGAGAAACTCATCTTCGGTCTTCAAATGTAGAGAATGACAATGAGAAACACCACCAAAATTGTTGAGACACTCTGGAAGAATTAAAAGAGTAAAGGTTGAGCGAAAGATGAAAATGATTTGAATGTGATATCGAAGGAGACATCTGACTGATGAAATTCAATCTTACGTCACACTTTGAAAACATTTTGAGAATAACTCCAGGAAATTCAGAAGAGTCAGGTAAGATCCTGGGAAAGGACCTGTGGGTTAGGGCTTATTGAAGAGAAAACCCCATTGGAAAGCATTGTTGAATGAGAAATGATGCACCAGAATGATTCAAAGTCTTAAATGAGGTGACAACCTCAAAATGGAACGAACGAGTCTTGATTGATACACGAATCTTCGAGATAACTTCAGCACTCGAGGACAATAGAATAGCGAGATGCGAACGAGCAAGAGGAAACATTAGAGCCGAGGGAAAGAATATAATCAACAGTGAAAATTTGAATTGGACCTACCGAAGAAGAAAAGGAGACGAAGAATGACGAACTAGAAAAGAAACCACCGGCTGAAATAATTGAGAAGGGATGCTAAGGCTTCGCACGAGTAGGATGGATACTCGATTATGACTCCGGCTCCGAGAAGAAAAATGGGTTGGCGGGTGGGAAAAAGAAAACAACCGAGGACGGGGAAACAACATTGTTGAGAAAGAACTAAGGATTGATCTTGCCAAATATGAAGAGGATCGGATCAACTCGAAGAGAAGTGCGCCGGATGAAAATAGCTGACAACATAACGATCAAAAAACTAACTGCGTGATCCTAAAGAAAATTTGAAGGGGAAGAGGAGTAATTCAAAACACTTACGTCAACATTCCTCCCCACAGAGACAAAGGGGCTGAGGAGTAAAAAGGATTCCTACTCTCCGATATAACTAGACTCAGAGATAGTTTTGTTCTAGACTCGACAATGGCCAAACATCGATCAATCAAGGGGGCTCCTATGGTCGGTCGAGGCTCTGATACCAACTTGTCACACCTAAAATGCGACCCTATCCGATAGGAACTCAAAGGTCGCACCAAGGATAGAAGCGCATATTGAAGACGCTTTGAAAGGTGGATATCATTACATCGTACCATTACATAATAGATGGGGATACATACAAAAGGCATACAATGCCACATGAATACAACAATATCATACATAAGAGCAACATCCGTCTATGGATGAAACACAAACAAAAACTGAAATGACATCCACCCTACTAGCCCAGGCTGCTGTCGGCGTTCTGGGAACGGAGGTCCCTAGAATTGCCTGCCTGCGGCCCGCCGCGTGGCTCCACTAGTGGCCCAGTACGGCCCATCTTCATCAACCAAACACTCAAGACCCTTGCGAGGGGCCAAGCCTCGTGGGGCGGACGACACAAAGCCTCCTCAGGAGCGGCCTCACTAGGCAGGCTCGCGAGGGAGGCTGAGAGATCAAGGCAAGGGGTACCTCGGAGGTTACCGTGACGCAAGACATGATGACCAAGGCCAAGCGGGCGCAGGCGGGCACTAGCGCAGTGTCCTCGTTTCCTCTTTGGTGCTAAGGGGGCAAGCGCAGGCGCGGAGTACCGAGGCATCAGGCAAAGGTTTTCATATCGGTGCAACGTGACCAAGACCAGCAGAACGGCAGGAGAGAGGTCATCGTGGAGCCCAAGATGGCGTCATCACCAGCGCCTTTGACAGGAGAAGACCACCTTTAGTCAGTATAGCTTGTACTAGCTGTCCCCTTTCAAACTGGCCATTGTTGGATCCCTTCCCGCTCAATATTTAGGAAGAGGACTGAGGCCTCTATAAATAGAGCTAGCCACCACAGTAGAAGGGACGGATCAATTCCTCCCCAAGAAAACCACACCAGCTCAAGAACACCTCTCCTCAGGAGGCTGTTCCTCCCTTGTACTATTCATCATCAGCCCAAGAGGCAATCCACCACCACACTGGAGTAGGGTATTACACCACAATGGTGGCCCGAACCTGTATAAATCTTGTGTCTCTTGTGTTGTGAGTTTGTTGAGCTAGCTTAGGGATCGTGGCAAGGCTGAGAGAGAGATTCGGTAGGGGGAAATATTCGTGCACACCCCAGTGTTCAAACCTCAAGGGTTTTGCTGGAACCCAATATCCGGCATTTGGTGCACCAGGTAGGGGTGCGCCGAAGTCTTCCTTCCGCCGATCCACGTCCCATCGCTTTGTCGCATCCATGTCTGACGCCCACCGAGCCCGTGTAGAGCGCCAGACTGCTCTTGCCGCTCGCGTCGCCCAGACAGCTCCTGTCGGCGGGTCTCCTCATCGTTCTCTGTTGCCTGCCGCTAATGCCGCCACCGGCCCGGCACGGAACGAGCAGCAAGCATCCTCGCTGCACCCCTCGGTGTGGCGGGACGGCCACACTGCCACTCCGTCGCTCACACCAGCTTGTTTGTCGTCCCATGCTCGTCGCGCCCCCACGGACGTGCAGGCCGCGCTGCTTATGGCACGCGAGCTCCTGCATTACCGCCCCGTCGACGACCTCTACGAAGAATGGCTCGCTCGCATCACCGAGCTCGTCAGCTCCGCAGGGGGCTCTCCCGCATCGTCCCTCCCGCTGCCTCGCCCTCCGCCAGGCATGGGCGACGCGGCTCATGGAGCGCCTCCACCACCTCCGCCAAGGCGTGCGGCCCCTGGGCATGACCCACCGTGTTCGGCACCCGCGCGAGAAGAAGGAAGCTGTCAAGAAGTCCCTCTGCCTCAAGAAGGAGCCCCGGTGCTCCTTGCACCGGCAAGAAAAGACCGCGTGCTGCCAGTGGCAGCGATGCGCGGATACCATCAAGAGCAAGCTCCACACCAGCAATGGGCCCCGGTGACAATTGCAGGTTGCTGCGCCTTCACCCCTGAGCTGTGTAGCGTCGCCTGGTCGGGCAAGTTCAAGCCGGACCTACCTCCTCGCTAAAACGGTACCCCCAACCCCGCGAAGTTCTGGCAGCTCTACGAGCTGAGCATCGAGGCGGCCAACGGAGACGAGAAGTTCATGGTGAACTGGTTTCCCATGGCGCTTAAGGACGGTGCCCGCTTGTGGCTCCTAACATGCCTCCTGGCTCGATCTCCTCCTGGGACGAGATGCGCAGCCGCTTCATCGCCAACTTCCAGGGCCCTCGCGACCGCACCCCGGCCGCGGGTGACCTGCGGCGCATCAAGCAACAGCCTGGGGAGACCCTGTAGAAATACATCCAACACTTCAACAGCGTCCGCCTGAAGATCCGCATGGTGATGGACGAGGACATCATCTCAGCGTTCTCTGATGGCGTCTGTGATGTAAAGATGAAGCAGGAGCTCGCCATCGACGAAGAGTTGTGCACATCCCTGGAGCTGTTCAACCTGGCGACCAAGTGTGCAAGAGTTGGGGAGGGACACCTCTCCCTCCTCGAGCTCCCAGCTGCCGACCCATAAGAAAAGAAGACCATGGCCAAGGACATGAAGCGCAAGGGAGTAGCCGTGCTTACGACAGAACCAGACACAAAGCGTGGCAGAGACCAGCCGGAGTCGTCCAAGGGCATCCGACCGTTTTGCGCCTACCACAACCTCCACACCCACAACACCAACGATTGCCAGGAGCTCAGGGCCGTTCGAGAAGGACGCTTCGGTCAACGCCCCGAGCGCAATGACCGGGGCTACGGCCGGGGAGGAGGACGTGGCGGAGGAGGATGGGACGACCGTGGCCCTTGCCAGGAGTGGCGTGACCGACCTCATGAGGATCGCTGGCAGGACCGCGCGAGGACCCCTCGAAGGGTAATGCAGGCTTTCCTCCACTGCCGCCACCGCCAAGAAGGAATGACGACCATCATCAAGATGAGGGGTTGGGGGCTTCCAGGAGCCACATGCTATCGCTTGCATCTTGGGGGGAGCTCAGGCCCCAGCCTCTTAGTGCATCTTCAAGCAGTCTGCTCGCAGGTGAATGCAGTCTTCTCGAGGCTCGAGGCCACACACCCGCTCAGGTGGTCCAAGTGCGCCATCACCTTCAGCTCGGCAGATCAATTCAAATGCAGCCGCTACTGCTGGCGTCCTCCCGATGCTCTGTTCCCCAACCATCAGCAATGTGCAAGTCACCAAGACCCTCATCGATGGCGGCGAAGGGCTTAATGTCCTATCCACTGAGATGTTTGACAACCTTCAAGTGCCATACGATCAGCTCCAGCCTACCAAGCCTTTCTCAGGAGTTACTGACGGTTCCACCACCCTGATAGGGCAGGTCCGCCTCCCTGTCACCTTCGGACAGCGCGACAACTACCGCACCGAGCTCATCGACTTCAACATCGCCCACATCCACCTGCCGTACAATGCCATCCTCGGGTATCCAGCCCTGGCCAAGTTCATGGCGGTGACCCACCATGGCTACAACATCCTCAAGATGCCAGGAAGCGGCGGAATCATCATGGTCCCCTGTGAAGAGAGAGATGCGGTGTGCTCCCTCGAGCGTGCCTTCCAAGTTGCATCAATCGAGGACTCGGACAGCAAGGGCGAGAACCTTCCCGAGGCCATCCCCAAGAAGAAGCAGCAACCGCCCCACACAAGGACTCAGGAGGTCGGCATCTCGGGTGGTGCCGCATTAGGATCAGCGGCCGTGCTTGGGGCACCTCCTTCCATTGCATTGGATGGCGCGCCTGGCGCCGTCCTCGGGCAGGGCTTGGGGGCTCTCTTCTGGAGGGCCTCAGACCTTGCCAGCATCACGAGGGAGGTGCTCGGGCACCACTTGGAGGCGTGCTTCACGGCTCATTTCCCTCAGGAAGGCACAGGGCGTGGAAAGCCCAACGTTCAGGAGTTCATTGCCAAGACCACTCAGGAGCTTCAGGAAGCAAGAGCCGTGCACGGAGACCGCCGCCTACCCGGCGCGGCTCCCCCTCTAGGCGAAGATGGTGGGCAGCGCATCTGCGTCAACATCCCAGGGCTCAACCGAGCCGCATCTCAGGAGCGCTTCTGGCACTCGCGCATGGGACGCTCCGCACAACTACGTTCACATGCCTTTCGGCCTGCTGAACGCGGCTGCCACCTACCAGCGTCACCTGCGGAGCATCCTGGCGGCTCAGGAGGCCAGGCACCACGCGGTCCTAGCAGAGATGGAGACCGTACTCAAGGAACCACCAGCACCCCCAGAGCCTCCTGAGGCTCAGGGCACGGGTGGCTTGTGAGGGTCGGCCCCTTCGTTGTGCATGTTCAGCTGCCCCAACACCCCCTCTACAACGAAACCAGGTGACATCCGCCAAGTTCATTTCAGTTAGGAGCGCCCTCAGGGTTGCATTATTCCCAGGCCGCGTGGGTTCGTCCCTGCGGCATGTATCTCTTTTATGTCTTTAGCTTACCTTGCAGGGGGCACCCCTCGGGCTGCATCATCCCCAAGCCGCTTGGGTCTGACCTAGTGGCATGTATCCATTCTGCATTTACCTAAGCTGATTTGCCTTTCGTGCCTAATCTGCGTGTGAATATTATCTGCTCGACTGCCACCTACCACGGGAGCTGCTCACGCTGGCACGGCGCTTGCGCATGGGTCCGTCCCTGCAACGCCAACAAATCTGAGCGGTCGAGCTCTAGCCTATGGCAGCCCCGCACGCTAACCTCACCAGGCCTTCAGTGCCCTCACCCTTCTCTCAAAGCGACCAATGGCTGGCCGGCAGTCATAATAGCAACCCGTGCCTTTCTCATGCTGATTTGCAGGAACCTCCTGAGGTCTACAGCGGGCGGCACCATGAGCTCCCTCTCTTTAACATGCGATCCGCTTGCGCGTTAAAAGGGGGGCTCCTAAGCATCGCGACTCAGGAGCTCTTACTGGCTCTCTAGCCCTCACCTCCTAGCCTTGACCACGGCATTGCGACCTGGCATACCAGCGGCGGCTGAGCTCGCTCAAGGGCCGGGTCCTGAGGACATAGAGCATGAAGGAGAGTGCGGTGAAGAAGGGGCAGGCTCGCACGGGCCAAACCTAGACGCGCCACGGCTGCTGACGCACAAGTCTGGCGCAACGCAGGGGAACGACTCTGTATTACCAAGATAAGTTTCACGCCCCGGACAACTAATCACTACGACGCGGAATTCTCACTTGATGCGGCTCTGTGATGGCAACGCTGCCTTCCTTTCTCACCTCTCAGCGGCTGCTTGCACACTAAAGGGGACCTCCTGAGAATCGCGCCTCAGGGGCTCTTACTGGACCTCGGGACGCTCACCTCCTGTTCTTGACCACGGCATCGCAACCTGGCATACCAGCGACGGCTGCAGCCTGCCTGGGGATCGGGACCTGTCAGCGTAGAGCACCAAGTCGTCGCGAGGTTAGAAAGGGGGAACCAAGCCGAGACAGGACAAGCACTCACACGGTTTCATAATAAGGATAACATCGACAAAAGACATTGTGGACCCCTTACATGCCCCCACGGGTTGATTTTAGATTCCTTGCAGGGAACAAAAGAAGAGAACTTTGAGGAGCCCTAACTACACGCGCCTTCATGGCAGACGCCATCATAAACAGTGGGCCACGGGAGACCGGTGCCAACCCCATTCAGATTAGCGGCCGCGACGGCCCGATGCTGCCACCTTGCTCTGGGCACGGCGGGAGCTCGGGAGTACATAGCTGTCGTTACTCGTCTGTGGAGTCACGAAGGGTTCAGGAATCGCTGGACTCCCAAGCGTCACTGCTGCTACCGGAGGAGCCGCTGGAGCGGTGGACGGCAGGCCCAGCCCCCGTCATGTTGATCTCCTGACTGCCCCCTCCGAGGTAGCACTCCAGGCGGCGGCCTTCCGTGTCGAAGACCTTGAAGGACAACAAGGAGGCCCCATCGTATTCAAAAGAATCACGAGGGCACCCCCGGTTCGACAGACCTGGGTGACTTCGCCCCAGCCTCGAGTCATGGAGACCTTGCCCGGGGCAACGACTTCAACATCTGCTCCGGTCACCGGGGAGCCACAATCGGCGTGCTACAGCCAAAAGCTCGAGAGGCCCCCTCGGTGGAGAAGAACGAATGGAAGCGGATCCAGGTGCTTGGAGGCATCACCGCCCACAACACGAGCTCACGAGAGGAGTCCGCGGCATGGACTCCAGGAGCGACGGCGCGCGTCACCACTTCGCGTCGACCGTGGCCGCGGTGCGGGCGGTGCCGTTTGCCGTCCCTTTCTCCAGAGCCCTCGGCTGGGGCGTATTGGAGTATCGGGTACCCAGATGGTGGCCGCTCACACCAAGGCCTCGTCATCTCCAGCCCCACGACCTCACCACGGCGGTGAACCGGCCTCTTCTTCGGCAGTAGCAGATCAGGTCCACCCCGGGGAGCCTTCCCCTTCTCTTCGGTCGAGAATCTATGAATTAATGCCATTTGTGTCAAGATTGGAAGGGAGCAAGGGAGGAGAAGCGAGCGGAATGGGAAGATATGGGCGACGGGGGCTTTCGCCCCTCCTCATTTATAGCCCAAGGATGGCCAACTGAAGACCTCAAGTCAGGCAGTTGCCGAGGCAGCATGGGGAAGTGGAGACGCCCACGTCCAAGGCCGCAGGATGTTGGGGCCCGCGGTGTTCCACACTTGCCCTTTGGCTTCACTGTTAAGACAAGCCCGAGCGCGCCTTGGGCACTCGGGATACTGTCGGTGTTCTAGGAATGGGGGTCCCCAGACTTGCCTGCCTGTGGCCCGCGATGTGGCTCCACCAGTGGCCCAGTACGGACCATCTTCATCAACCAAACACTCAAGACCCTCGCGAGGGGCTAGGCCCCGCGGGGCGGACGACACAAGGCCAGGCGGGCGCCAGCGCGCGCAGTGTCCTCGTTTCCTCATTGGTGCTAAGGGGGCAAGCCCAGGCGCAGTGTACCAAGGCATCAGGCAAAGGTTTCCATATCGGTGCAACGAGACCAAGACCAGTAGGACGGCAGGACGGAGGTCATAGTGGAGCCCAAGACGGCGTCATCACCAGCGCCTTTGACGGGCGAAGACCTCCTTTAGTCAGGATAGCTTGTACTAGTTGTCCCCTTCCAAATTGGCCGTTGTTGGATCCCTTCCCGCTCAATATTTGGGAACCGGACTAGGGCCTCTATAAATAGGGCTAGCCACCACAATAGAAGGGACGGATCAATTCCTCCCCGAGCAAACCACACCAGCTCAAGAACACCTCTCCTCAGGAGGTTGTTCTTCCCTTGTGCAGTTAATCATCAGCCCAAGAGGCAATCCACCACCACACAAGAGTAGGGTATTACACCACAATGGTGGCCGAACCTATATAAATCTTGTGTCTCTTGTGTTGTGAGTTTGTTGAGCTAGCTTAGGGATCGGGGCGAGGCTGAGAGCGAGATTCGGTATTGGGAAATCTTCGTGCGCACCTAGTGTCCGAACCTCGAGGGTTTTGCCGGAACCCGATATTCTACAACTGCCGACTGGGAACCTATCCCCTGATCAAAGAAAAAGAAGCAGAAGAAGAACTCAAAAACAAGTAAGTATCACTATCACGTCATGATCATTACATTACCTACACCTGGAACTATTGTTGTAGTGATCTGTGAGCCACGAGGACTCAGCAATCCCATTACCATGGGTATCAAGACTAGCAAAGCTTAATTGGTATGGAATGGATATGTGGCGAGGTTGCAGCAAGCGACTAAGCATTGTATGGTGGCTAGCTTACGAGTACAAGAATAAGATGAGAAGCTATGCAAATGGTCGCAAACTAGTACTGATCAAGAAGTAATCCTGAACTACTTGCGTTCAAACATAACCCGACTGTGTTCTCTTCTTCAACTCACTCGAGAAGAGAGGGTCACGGTTCCACATGCGGTTGGTGTATTTTAATTTGGATGTGGTGTCAAGTTCTTTGCGGACATTAAAAACTCCCATTTGCCACATAACCACGGGCACGGCTCTCGAAAGTTTAAACCCTACAGGGGTGTCCCAACTTAGCCCATGACAAGCTCACGATTCGCAGAGACAATCCTCCATCGCGGGATACCCTGAGTAACCTCGAAATCCCGGTGCACAAGCTGTTCGAAGAAAGGAAAACTATCCCAAGGAGATCTCCCGGTGAGTCAGATCCGTGTCCAGAGCCACGCGCTCTCTATCTACGGACTCATCCGTCTATTCAAAGTGGACGATAGCCAAAATACCATCGAGTTTCCCTGAGGCGGCACCGCCAACTGCTAGGTAGGTGGGCCAACACTCATGTCGAGCACTGGCCCGGGGGTTGATTAAGAGTCCTCGGGTGCTAACCAGTCCTGATGCAAGTTTTAGTTGTTATTAGGCAAATGGTAAAACCAATGTTGGATCTCCATGGGAAAGCTTTACTTTAGACAAAGAAACAAGGGGGCCCATAAACCCCGACCGTATTAGGAACACAAAATCAAGGAACATAACACCGGTACAACGAAAACTAGGGTGGCAAGAGTGGAACAAAACACCAAGCAAAAGGCCGAGCCTTCCACCCTCTACCATGTATATATGTGCATTAATTAAATAAGATATGTTGTGATATTCCAAGATATCCATGTTCCAACATGGAACAATCTGCCACTGCACCTGCAACTAGCAATGCTATAAAAGGGGCTGAGCAATGTGGTAACATAGCCAAACAACGGTTTGCTGGGATGGTGGAAAGGTTAGAGGCTATTTCATGGCATATTGGGAGGCTTGATAAACAAGTGGTGGGCAGTGCGTCATAGCGATAGCATCGAGAAAACTAGCAAAGCAAAGATAGTAGTGGTATCCAGGGTAATGATCATCTTGCCTAAAATCCCGCTAGGAAGAAGACAAAGTCAAAGAAGTAGACGAACCAACGTAGTCGAACGGATCCTCAGAATCACAACTTACCGAAACTATCAAGATGAAGCACCACCGGAAAGAAGCAAACAACATGGTAAAACAACAAGCATAATCATAGCATGATGCACAACCAAGTATGATGCATGTCTGGTTTAATGAGGCATGGCATGGCAAAGTGCAACAATCAAATACTACAAATTAAGTCGAGCTCAATATGCAATGAGTTGCATACTGACTAAACACCACATCCAATTATTTAGTTCACTCTGATTTCTGTACCCATAGATATTAAATCTTTTTTAACATGGCAAGAGGTGAAGCATAAGTAAACTAACTATAGGCAAGATTAATTGAGGCCGGAACAAACAAACAACAATTCCGGTAAATCCTCATGTGCATATTTTGGATTTGGTACTGCTCTGACCTAAACAATAATTTATTGTTGTTAAACATGCAAAGGAATGCCACCATGTCAATCTATGCATTTTCCTACACCATTTACATATAAAGAACATTTAATTTAGATCTACGGTTAAATAGTTATGAATTAAACCAATTTTAGCATATTATTTATGCAAATTAAATGTAAACAACAACTTAGACATTTTAAACATGGATGAAAGCATCACATTATGAAACTAGATGAAATTCTAAACATTCTGCATATATAAATTATTTACATATGATGCACGGCTTGTTAGATAGATAGATAGATGGAGAACTTAGGCATTCTTGTCCATCCATTTGGCAAAAAGAAAAACCAAACAATCAAAGCAATCAATGGATGTCCTCGAAAGGTGAAAATTACACAACTAACATGCTCACACAATAAGATAGCAACTGAAATATGTGGCAAAGCATGCACAAACACTATAGCATATATCAAGCAATGGCGATGACTAGGTCATCTATATATGAGTCTATTGACTAAGGAGTCAAATGAGAACATTTTATCATAGGTCATACGCATCGTTTAAGCACAAGCGGGGTTACCACTTTTGCATAAAGCATTGTAGTGTTCACACCATTAGAGTTGCTTTAGCTCAATTCTTAGAGCAAAGCTCCCCTAGATGTGATATCCCCCTTAGAGGGATGAACTAGCCTTGAGTAATGTCGATGATGACTTCATGTAGATGTTGAAGATGTGGATGCTCAATGTTTATGTAGATCATTTGGATCAATCCATTGGAGTGAGTTCCCCTTTCAATACCTACATGGGTTAATCCCACAAGGAACAAACAAGAAAATCCATAGACATAGACTGATGTACACATATGATGATGTCCATGGAAGCATTTAGTTACCTTGTCCCTTGACTTAGCAACAAGAGGGTTTGTGACTCCTTGAACTAGTGCAAGATATGGAAGTTAATTGCATTTGTCCATGCCAATATGAATATGACTGAAGTATGTTGGCGGCGTCACCCTCAAGAAATCTGTCGTTTTTCTTCTTTGGGACCCACATCAACTTGATGGGAATCCTTGGAGTTGTGGTCGTACTTGATGAAGTAGAACTTGATGTAGTCTTGGGAACCCACTTGACCAAGGCCTTATGAGATTCTTCAAATGCATCAATCTCCTCTTGAAGCTTGTCCTTGCCTTTTAGCTTGCGATCTTGTGGTGCAAGATCATCTTGAGAGTGTGTTCCCTTGAAAGAAGTAGGGTCATACTTGTCTTGTTGAGGAACAACCTTCATCCTGGGGTATTGATCTTCTTCCCGCTCAACTCCATTGGCATTGAACTTTCATTCAAAACCAACACCTTGATTATTTCGGTGCCTTCCTTGCTTGCGTACAATTTCCTCAAATTGCTTATTTCCGTCGAGGCTATTGTAAACACCTTTCTATATAATTCCCACTACTAGGGATAAGCCTAGCAGTAGCACGGGTATTTGGTGTATCAGTAGCGCGGGTGCCAGTGCTACTGATACGGTGCTACAGCTAACTTGTAGCAGCAGTGCAGGTAGGCCCATGCTACTTCTATATATGGGTAACACTAGCGAGCTTAGGAGCAGCGCGCTACTGTTAATAGTCGCAACACTTTTAGTTAAACTGCGCTACTGGTAGAGCGCACTGCTCCTAACTTTGTTCCCCTCGCTACTGCTAGTTTTATTAGTTTCTTTTTTGTGCAGATTTGTTTTATATTTGAACAGACTTTTATACAATAATGTTTAGCATATCATACACATACAAATGTAATCATAGCATATACATATAAATAGTCTCATCAAATCATGTCATCATCATAATCATCATCCAACACAAAGTGGTCTCTCGTCATTATCTTAAAAATAGCGATACAAGTTAGCAGCTACATCGTCATGCATCTAAACAATGATATACGCGAGAAGAGCTATCACTATGAGTGAGAGCGGAACTATGCAGTACATGAGGTGGCGGTTATGAGTCCTCTCTCACGCTAGCATGAACCTCAAGTAAGTACCTTCTGCTTCTTGTCTGCTTTTGAAGCCTTTATGGCTGGCGCCCGAGACCCCCTCCACTTGCGCCTGACACTCAGGCCACTCGGCATGCACTCCCGGAACCTTCCCTTTGTACATGACATAGCATTGCTTCTTTTCCATCAAAAATCTAGGTACCTGTTAGAGATGCATCTTCATCAAGAGAAGTACAATCATGTGCAACAAAATATACTTGAGCAACATGAAAAAGAAAGGGTTAGCAACTAGATGCATCATATAGTAAACATACAAATAGTTAACACGGTTTCATCGTATGCAAACTAATTAACTAGAGGTACGCATGTCATCGTACCCAAACTAACAAAGTAGCATTACGCAAGTTCCAGAAGGACCATGGACATCACAAAGTTTCATCGCTATAGAAACTATACAAGTTCAACCGACACATATCACCATCATCGGCATCGTAAATCACTAGAATTTCCATCCTTCCATATGATCGAGGATGCACCCTAGCTTCTTGAACGGCGTGAGGTCCTGACGTTGCATGCATGTGTGAATTCAGCGTCATCTCGCGATATAAGGCTGTGGTGGAACATCCCCTTCTCTTTGACGACTTCTTTCATGATGATCGTCGCAATGTCTCTTTAGATGCGAAAGAAGTCATCTCTAAGTTTAGAATCTGCTTCTCCATGAGATTGTACCCACTTGTGGATATGATCATCGTTTTTGTTTGTCATGCGAAGCTTTTGGTGATCCCTTCTGAACTCCATCATGAGATGGGGGAGGTAGAATCCATCATTCTTGCTTGGTTTTGGGACATGGATGCAGCAGAAGTTAGTTTTATGCGAGAAACCCATCTTCTTGTTACTTTATTTCCTGATCTGAAGGTGGACACCCCTCAAGCTGATGCCTTGGAGAGCATCATCTAGAATATTCATTACGTGGGTGTAGTCCTTCATCTCATAGTTTCTAGTAGGGTTGAAATACACGGCGTGGGAGACTCACGGGTAAAGAACGATAAGGACAGCACGCCCGTTGTTGCGGGAAAAAACACCTGAAATTATTCTCCTTATGAGCGAGAATGAATGATTGAAATGTACGAAAAGGTTGTCCGGCACTGACTTACTTTGGATGATAAGGCAGGAGGAAAATTTCCTGGTCCTTATTCTGTAACACAAATTTTTCGAGGTACTCCCTAGCAGTTTTACGCTCAAAGTCGCCGAGGGTCAAGAAGGAATCGTGCAAGTAGTACAAATCTGCCACACAGATTTGTGATACTTCTTCTCTCTTCATGATGGAGCTCATATATAGCACAAAATGGCAGACGATTGTACAATTGAGCCGCCTTGTCAGAAACATCTCGAAGATATGCTCAAACCGCAGGAAGAACACCTCCGTGGGCAGTGTGTCGATGTAGCACTTCCCCTCAGGCACACGAGCCGCGTATGTTGGATATCCTGGATCCTTCGAGGCTAGTAGGATTTTCTCACTCGACAACACATGGTCATGCACTCTCCTGAGATCCCTGATATTGCCTCCAGCGGTTTCGACGGTAGCATCGGCTCGAAACATGGCCGCACCTTTGACAGGTACACGTTCTTCAAAATCCGCCGTCTGGCTGCTATGTGCTCTGGCTTGTTTGTAGGCAGCAGAGCCTCTCTTCCCCGGTCTTTTCCTCTCCTTTTTCTTGGGATAACCTTCCATACCCTTCCTTAACCCCTGCCCTAGTGTTGTCGGGCTAAGCACTGCATGACCCTCAGCTAGTTGAGACTGTGTTAAGGCGGCATGTTTAGGCATGTCCAGTGAGGATTGCATGAAGAGAGACATTCCTGCCCGGGCAGATCATCCATATCCTCATCAGCATGCTGATAGCCCGAGTCTTCATATGGCTGACTCATCATATCTAAGTCACTTTCATAGGCACCTGTATTGAGGAACCGAAGAGGGTCCTCGTCCATCTCATCATCTGTTCTTTGTTCTAAGGGGGCGATTACATCAGCCACTATTGGACCCCCTTCATCACATTGTCCGCCGCTCTCTCCCGACACTACAAGCACTGGTAATTCCGTAAGCAGGGTGGTGGTGCTCATAACTGCTTGTTGATGTGTGGTTATTGCTGTGCTCTCGGCCGACTCCAGACGAAGAAGATTCTTCGGCCATAGAAGCACCCAACCCTTGCAGTTTCCAAGCCGTAGCAGGGTCTTGTCGTCCTCTCCCCCTATCCGTACTAGAGGAGGCAAATTCTTATGCCCCAATTTCACACTCGACAAGTTAACCCCAAAGTGCCCAACAGGCATCGGCTAGCCGTGGAACGTGAGTTCCAAGGGCTTCGTTATCACCGCCTTTCCCATGTCCACCTTCTGGCTTTTGATCAAGTAGAGTACGGTGCATGGTGTTTCGTCGGCCTACAAACACATGTCCACGGTGTAAAACATCCGAAAGGCAACGAATAAATATTCTAGATATATGTTTGTGCGACGTGTAATTACCGTGAGGGCGTCGAGGTCAGCCAAAGACGAAGGACTGCCTAGCGTGCCAGAGACTAAGGACGGGCTGCTATGAGCGGGTGCCAATGCCGGTGCGGGTGCGGGAGCAGGTGCGGTTGCATCAGCGGGTCATGGTGCGGTGATATTGTTCACCGAGTTGCTCCTGACGAAACTGGGCATGGGGAAATCATCTACCGTCTTGTCTGGATTTTCCATCATACAGTTGATGATAGTCAGGATCAAGTTAGTAGCGAAATCATTTCTGCAGGCTTCTACTGCTGCATCGACTGCCTGCTGTAGCAACTCATTTTTCTCCTCGGCTGATTTTTTCGCATCCTCAGCTGATTTTTTCTCGAACGCAAGCTTCACATTCTCATCGATGTCCGCCTGACTAAACTTCTTTTTCTGCTTCTTGGCCTCCGGGCCCTCATTGTAAAGGACCTTCCACGTCCATATTGCGGCCGCTGGTCCAAAGGGAGTCCCTTTAGTTCGTTCAAGGCCTGGTTGAGAGGGGTGTCCACATGGGCCTCATCGACGAAGATTGGCTTTCGGTTGCAAGCTGGTGATGCTTCTCCTGCAAAAGGAACATGAACCGTTTACGAATGTGTAGTTGACTTAATCAAAAGCTAAATGTAAGGTGGTAAAAGAATAATTACCAATAATCTAATCAATTTCCTTGTGAGCGGGTCCATGTAAAAAACCTTCTTTTCCTTGTCCCACTTGTAGCGGGCCCTGATGAAGTCATGCTCCAAGGGGTTGGTGAACTTCGGAAAGGGGTCTGGGAGACCCGTGGCTTCATGTTATGCTTCCTCCTTATCCCATATGGGCCTTTTGCCAAGGTAGTCACGGCTTCTGAGGAAGTTCTTCCCCGTGTTCCTTTGCTGAAGGCTCTTGAATTTCGCAGCCTTTACCTTGGCTGCCTCGGTAGTGCAAGTTTCCTTGAACTTTTGGAACTCCTCTTCCATAAGTGTTGGATCTTCCTCCAGAATCTTGGACAGGGGTTCCTCATCCTCAATATCTCGTTTCACCCTCCCTTTCCAGGAGGCGAAAGCATTGCTAAACATGCCCATGGTGTGATTGATAATATTTTTGAAATTCGGATCATCCCATGGTTTTTTACTCCTTAATCTTTCTAGACCACTTCCAATTTCAAAAAAAAAAGATTAATAGTTCCAGTGACCAAGTCGGACTTCCCAACATCTATGCTATCATCCCGGTCGGGGAACTTGAATCTCTTGTGCAACTTCGTTAGGAGCAACTGCCTCAAATGTTCTTTACTCCTTAAGCCATAATAATTGATTCTCGCGCATTACCTTAGGATGCATCCTACTTGCTTCCCATAGCACTTGCGAGGTTCTTTTGGCTCTAATAGCTCAAAGTTTCCAGGGGCCATCTTTGTCATCACCAGTCGTCTCATGTCGAGTTTGTTAGGTTTTCGTATCCTCTGCTTCTTCTGCTTCTTTTCGGTAGCGGCTTCGGCGCCGGTACCTTCCCCACCGGTATCTTCCCCGCCGGTGCCTTCCCAGCCAGTCTCGGCGCCGCCATCGGTGCTGGAGCCATCGATGTCGATGTTGGCGTCAGTACCATCATCGAGGCCGACCTACAAACGTTGACTGTGCTTAGCAGACAAAAAGTCGAGGTACTGTTGTTCACCCTCATAATCCATCTCGTCTCCATCTTGGTCAGAAGGCCCGGTTTCTTTGTTGTTCGACATGTTTCCTATGATTAAGTCTCCTCGTTTAATTCTTAAACTATAACAAAATGAGAAATGACATAAAAAAGGTCTATGATTTGCCGGAATGCCATTTCATTCCTATCGCAGAAAATCCCGACACTCGATATGCCTACTTTCTAGCACAAGTAACTAAAATCCCGGAAATTTTGGCATGAACTTGCTAAAAAGTGGACATATCGAGCGCCTGAAATTCACCGGAACGAAAATGAATCAACATTCCGGCAAAACATAGGCCACTCGGCTCATTTACCCTGCACATAACCATCATTTTCCAAATATCACATGTCCAAAATATCACATGTCCAAATTCCAAACATCACATGTCCAAATCACATGTCGAAATCACATGTCCACATATCAGATGACCACTTCAAATTTGCATATAACAGCAAGAAAAAAATAGGATTTGAAACTAAATTCAGCCCACCTAAATACTGTCCTAATTTAAAACCTAGCTAAATTTTGTCCTTATTTGAACACCTAGTTAATTTCCTACTAATTAACTAGGTTCATACTACCTAATTTGTCCAAGGGTGAATACTAATTCACCTAAGGTCAATCAATTTTATTTTATATTTAAATAGCAACAATTGAATTAACTAAAAGAATTAAATACCTAGAATTTTGTTAACTACACCTAAAACACCTAAAATACCTAGAATTCATTTAACCCATACCAATTCTATTTTTTAAACTAGGGTTCATACCAACTAATTAACTATAGGGATCATACCAATTCTGGGTTTTTTTAAATAGCAATAATTGCTTTAACAAAAAATAGCAATGGTTTGAAACCTAGGGTTCATACTAACTACCACTAAAAATAGCCACTAATTTGTCCTAGTTTTTTTTAACTAGGGTTCATACTATGTAAATAACTAGGGTTCATACTAATTCTAACTAACTAACTAACTACCACTAAAAAAGACTAGGGTTCATACTAATTCATAATAACTAGCACTAAATAGCTAGGGTTCATACTAATAGAGAGAGAGAGCAGAGAAGAGGGGAGGGGAGAGGGCTTACAAAGGGCAGAGAGAGAGAGAGATGGGGTCGGGGGAGACGGTTACTCCGGTGAGGGCGAGGGCAAGGGAGCCGACGTGACACTGAGGCGAGGCGGGGTTGGGGGAGACGGCGACTCCGGCGAGGGCGAGGGAGAGTGAAAGCACAAGTGCTCCTGGGTGATTTTGATAATTAATGTCAACATGTCTCTTGTTGGACTAATACTTTTATCTAGCATGTTTCAAATAAGTTCAACAGTGGATTAGCAGGAAAAGAGGATGTGGAACCCCTTCAAGATAATAAGGACACATATTGGCAAAAGCTCAAGATTCTTCACTTTCTATTTTAGTGGTCCAAGTTCACATTGAGTCCATAGGAAAGCCAATACTATTAAAAGGGGATGAGATGTTGCTTAATGGATTGCTTGCTCAAAAGTGCTTAGTGATATGATCCAAAGCCCTCGACCACTTTCTCATTTCCACATATGTCCGAAACCAAAAGTCAAACTCGGCCCCACCGATTTGATCTATCCGGTGCCATCGAGTTCATTGACATAGCCACTACTAGAATCCCTAATAAGTTCAGTCTCACCGATGGGATCTCGGTCTCGTCGAGATGGCCCTACAAACTCTCTGTTACCTATTGTAGTTATTTCGGTTCACCGAGATATGGAGTCGGTCCCACCGAGTTTGCTTGATCAAGTCTTTATTTGCTTATTGCTGAAATCATCTCACCGAGTTCATGCAATCGGTCTCACCAAGATGAGGTTTTTCCCTAACCCTAGCCCATCGGTCCCACCTTGTTGACATTGTCGGTCCCACTGAAAACTCTAACATTCACATTTTGAACCATATCGGTCTGACCGAGTTTCACTATCCGGTCCTAGTTTGGTAAATTTTGTGTAACAGCTAGATTTTGTGTGGAGGCTATATATACCCCTCCACCTCTTCTCCATTTATGAGAGAGCCATCAGAACGTGCCTACACTTCCACTACTCATTTTCAGAGAGAGAATCACCTACTCGTGTGTTGGGACCAAGACATTCCAATCCAACCACAAGAATCTTGATCTCTAGCCTTCCCCAAGTTGCTTTCCACTCAAATCTTCTTAACACCATATCCAAATTTGTGAGAGAGAGTTCATTGTTGGGGAGACTATCATTTGAAGCACAAGAACAAGGAGTTCATCATCAACACACCATCTATTACCTTTTGGAGAGTGGTGTCTCCTAGATTTGTTAGGTGTCACTTGGTAGCCTCCATCAAGATTGTGGAGTTGAACAGAGGAGTTTGTAAGGGCAAAGAGATCGCCTACTTCATGAAGATCTACTCAAGCGAGGCAAGTATTTCATGGGCGATGGACATGGTGGGATAGACAAGGTTGCTTCTCCACGGACCCATCGTGGGTGGAGCCCTCTGTGGACTCGTGCAACCGTTACCCTTCGTGGGTTGAAGTCTCCACCAACATGGATGTATGATAGCACCACCTATCAGAACCATGCCAAAAATCCCTTTGTCTCCAATTGTGTTTGCACACTCCAATCCCATCCCCTTACTTTCTTGCAAGTTGAATGCTTTACTTTCCGCTGCTCATATACTCTTGTCATTCCTGCTTAAAATGTATTGTGAATGTTTGAAATTGTGCTAATTTGCAACCTCAACGGGAAAAACTTAAAAACTGCTATGTTTACTATTTGAGGGTCTAATCACCCCTTCAAGACACATGTTCTCAAACCTTTCAGTGAGGGAGACGTCACGACACCAAGGCGAGGCAGGGTTGGGGGAGATGACGACTCCAGCGAGGTCGACGGCTAGGGGAGGACTCCGGCAAGGTCAAGGGTAGGGCTCTGGCGCTTGAGGCAGGTGTCGGTGTCAAAATCGGCGGATCTCGGATAGGGGTCCCGAACTATGCGTCTAAGGCTAATGATAACAGGAGGCGGGGGACACAATGTTTACCCAAGTTCGGGCCCTCTATATGGAGGTAATACCCTACTTCCTGCTTGATTTATCTTGATGAATATGAGTATTACAAGAGTTGATCTACCTCGAGATCGTAATGGCTAAACCCTAGAAGTCTAGCCTATGATTATGATTGTCAGCCTACAGACTAAACCCTTCCATTTATATAGACACCAGAGGGGGCAAGGGTTACACGAAGTCGGTTAAAGAGAAAGGAATCTACATATCCGAATCGCCAATCTTGCCTTCCACGGAAAGGAGAGGCCCATCCGGACATGGGAAGAAGTCTTCTATCTTGTATCTTCATAGCCCAACAGTTTGGCCTATGTATATAGTTCAGCTGTCCGAGGATCCCTTAATCCGGACTCCCTCAGTAGCCCCCGAACCAGGCTTCAATGATGATGAGTCCAACGTGTAGATTGTCTCCGGCATTGCAAGGCGAGTTCCTTCTCTGAATACTTCAAAGTACCTGACTTAAAAGGCAGTATCTGGCTTTCCATTTAATGTCGCACTCATCGGCTTATGCACCTTCATGATTTCAACTTCCACGTGTCGAGCGAATGCGAGAGGTCGGGGCATTTTTGCACTTACCACCCTGACCAGGTGAGAAAATTGTCTATTTAAGGAGATGGGGATCTTCAGATCTAATCCACACCATCTCCCCCAAACGAGGAATCCTCAGAGCTTGCCCGTAGAAACCACCCCAACATGGCTAGCGCTCCCAGCTCTTCCTCCTGCCCTCACGGCCCCAGACAGGGTGATTGGGAAAAGTGTTCCATATCCCATGACCAACTGGTAAAACTACAGACCCAGGGATTTCTTCCCTCCGCAAATCTAGTCCCCATATGTGCCGGATTGGCTTCCTTCGATGGTGGGGAGCAGGCGGAGAAGTTCCCCAACCCATCCAGGGGGGAACGAGTATGCTTTGCTCCTTACTTGTTGAGAGGTGTCGGATTTCCAATCCATCCGTTCCTCCGAGGGCTTCTGGAGCACTACGGCCTCCAACCGCCCAATTTTACTCCTGCCTCTATCCTGCACATCGCGAGTTATGTTGCTCTTTGCAAGCTATTTCTGGGTTGTGAGGCCCATTTTGAGTTATGTAAGAAGTTGTTTTGCCTCGTCCCCCGTAATCAAGAGGGATCAATATTCCAAGAAGGCGGAGCCAAGATATGGCGCATCGCCGGGACCAGATACCTATCCGGCACGCCGAAGAAGGCATCCAAAGAATGGCCTTCCGAATGGTTCTATGTCGAGGACGTCTCCCTCCTTGATCCAATCCAAAGGGGTCTTCCTGAATTTTCAAGTGCTCCATTGAAGAAGCGCCTCAGCTGGCATCCTCGGAGCCCCAGGGACAAAAATAGCATGGAAGTCCACCAATTAGTGAGCAAGATAACGACGGCCGCTCAATCTGGATTGTCAATAGTCGAGGTTATGGCGATATCCATAATGCAAGGGGTTCAGCCACTCCAATACCGAGGGCACCCTATGTGGCACTTCAATGGAGATGATGATGCCACCCGCTACGGTCGGAAGGGTCCGGACACTTGCGCTACTTTGGAGAAAATAATGTCCGGATTATACAAAGGGGAGGAGGAGGAGTTCATCCGCATTAAGCCCAGGGATGGATTTTCCATGTACAACCCTCGCAGCTGGGTGAGTTTCCATCCTACTACTCTACTCCATCAACTCCCTGAATCCTTTTTCATAAATATTAATCCATCCATTTATAACAGGAATGGCGGAAAATCACCAGGGAGATCCACAGCCCCGCACCACAGCCATAGGACCACAACCGGGCCCTTGAGCCCGGATGCGAAGAGGATCCGGATATATTCATGGAGCTCGGGGAAGGGGTGTTTACCAGGCGAGCTGTGATGGCATCGAAGTGGCCATCATTGCTGACTATCCCGGCCTCCTCCCAGCATTGCATGTAAGTAATCAGGAGACTTGTCCTTTGAGAGAATTTCCTTTTTCTGCCTTACCCACCGCACAATATTATGCTCTGAAGGGGAGGCGATCGGCGTGCCACACTGCACCTGAGGCGACGCGCAAGAAGGCGGCGCCTACGATGGGCAAGCCTTCGAAGAGGAAGGCAAATAGAGATATGGCCGAGCCTTCATTGAAAAGGTATGGTTTTAAATATGCTCCATGGTCGTCATCTTAAAGTATGACACTACCATTGTGTCTTATCAGGAAAAACATTTGTCGGACTATGTCCGGGGATCCTCCCAGTCATGCCTCTACTAGACGGATTCTGGAACCTGTCTCGAGGACTGAGGCTAACGCAGAAGTGACACCGGATTGTCCTTCTGTGGAGGATTCAGATAAAGTATCTTCCACAAACTCTGAAGTGGAAAATGCCATGAATCATGAGTGTCGGCGGGCCGTTCTTCGCAACCCTGGTTTTTCAAAAGAGGCTTTCAATGCCTTCAACTCAGGTGATGCATACATCTGAGCTAATCGAGATGGGCTTTCCAGAGCCACAAATCTGTATTTGAAAGATATGTAGGTAAGTTCATACTTGCACAATTATATATACCATTAGCCCCCAAAACTTGAAGCAGTTTAAGCAACTAATTTAAGGATCGTTGTATACCCACGTGCTCAAAGAGAAGAACAACCTATTGTCTCTGAAGAAGTGTCAAGCCCAGCTAACTTCTGCTATCGCCGAACTGGAGAAATCCAAGAAGGCAGCGTCTGGTAATGTTCCCCTCTATCAAGAAAACATGATCATATACCAGGAGTATTAATATAGGTGCAAATCTTATGGCAGAGTCATCAGATCATTTGGAAGAGGCACTGGAAGTCGCACGAGCGGGAGGTCCAGGAGCTCAAAGGCAATTGGCTGCGGGCGAACGTATACTGACACGGGTCAGGGTGGAGAAGAACAAACTCCAAGATGCCAACACCGAGCTGGGTGTGTGTAACGCCCATGATGTGGCTATATCTCTCATGTGTCGAGACACGACTTAGAGGCATAGCCGCATTGTGGTTTTGTCACAAGAAGGGTCATCTTCACACAATCCCATGTAATGAACAAGAAAGGGATAAATAGAGTTGGCTTACAATCGCCACTTCACTTAAGTACTTCAATAAATCATACATCAATCAGAGTACACAAATAGTCTGGCTACGGACAAATCCAAATGAAAAGAAGATAACCCCAAATGCTAGATCCTCGATCGTCCCAACTGGGCTCCACTACTGATCATCAGGAAACGAAACATAGTAATGACCAAGACCTCGTCGAACTCCCACTTGAGTTCGGTAGGATCACCTACACTGGTATCATCGGCACCTGTAACTGTTTGTAGTATCTTGTGAGTCACGAGGACTCAGCAATCTCAAAACCTGCAAGGTTAAGACTATTTAAGCTTATGGATAGGATGTGGTAATGAGGTGGAGTTGCAGCAAGCACTAAGCAAATATGGTGGCTAACATACGCAAATAAGAGTAAGATGAGAAGCTATGCAACGGTCATGAAGCTAGAAGTGATCAAGAAGTGATCCTTAAGCTACTTACGTTCAATCATAACCCAAACCGTGTTCACTTCCCGTACTCCACCGAAAAGAGACCATCACGGCTACACACGCGGTTGGTGCATTTTAATTAAGTCAAGTGTCAAGTTCTCTACAATCGGATATTAACAAATTCCCATCTGCCACATAATCGCGGGCATGGCTCTCGGAAGTTTATACCCTGTAGGGGTGTCCCAACTTAGCCCATTATAAGCTCTCGCGACCAACGAAGGATATTCCTTCTCCCGAGAAGACCCGATCAGACTCGGAATCCCGGTTACGAGACATTTCGACAATGGTAAAACAAGACCAGCAAGACCGCCCAACTGTGCCGACAAATCCCGATAGGAGCTGCACATATCTCGTTCTCAGGGCACACCAGATGAGACATCCTATGAGTAAAACCAACCCTCAAGTTTCCGTGAGGTGGCCCCGCAATCTACTCGTTTCGGACCAACACTTAGAGAAGCACTAGCCCCGGGGGTTAAAATAAAGATGACCTTCGGGCTCGCGAAAACCCAAGGGAAAGTTAGTAGGTTGTTAGGCAAATGTAAAACCAAGGTTGGGCCTTGCTGGAGGAGTTTTATTCAAAGTGAACTGTCAAGGGGTTCCCATAAACCAGACCGCGTAAGGAACGCAAAATCAAGGAACATAACACCGGTAAGACGGAAAACTAAGGCGGCAAGAGTGGAACAAAACACCAGGCAAAAGGCCTTGCCTTCTACCCTTTACCAAGTATATAGATGCATTAATTAAATAAGAGATATTGTGATATGCCAACATAATCCTGTTCCAAAATGGAGCAATCTTCAACTTCACCTGCAACTAACAACGCTATAAGAGGGGCTGAGCAAAACCGCTAACATAGCCAAACAATGGTTTGCTAGGAAGGTGGGTTAGCGGCTTGACATGGCAATATGGGAGGCATGGTAAACAAATGATAGGTAGCACAGCATAGCGATAGAACGAAGCAACTAGCAAGCAAAGATAGAAGTGATATCGAGGTTAATGGTCATCTTGCCTGAGATCCCGCAAGGAAGAAGAATGAGTCCAAGAAGTAGACAAACCAACGTTGTCGAACGAATCCTCACAATCACAACGTAACCGGAACTATCAAGGAGAAGCGCAACCGGAAATGAGCAAACATCATGGTAAACAACCATCATATAAACATGGCATGATGCACAACCAAGTATGATGCATGTCCGGTTTAATGAGGCATGGCATAGTAAAGGAGGGGCATCGCAAGCGATAATTCGATCATGGTGCAAGCACGAGCATCTCATACAACACATGCATTCATTCACGGGTGTCGTATGGGGGTTATACCTTCGAAGCATGCATTTCAAACGGATCAAGTTTGTTGAGGGAACTAGACGTTCTCGGGACGGTCGTAGTGGAAGTAGTGGTTCATGTTAGTTTCGAAGAGGTACTTGACGAATCCAAGTCTTCGGGGGGACGCTGGTTCTACACGGGTCGTATAGGAACTAGACGAAACCCAAGGCGGCGGTTGTGGTACATGTCATCGGTGTTCGAACTTGGCGATCCGGACAAGGTACTTAGCGAACAACGGTCGTCGTGGTAATTGTGTCTTGTGGAACTTGGCAATCCAGAGAGGCAGCAAAACATAGTCGACCTTGTCGTTTCAGTGTTGTAGTCTTGCCGGTGGTGTACTTGGTGAATCCAGAGGTATTGGTAGTGGTACTTGGCGAATTCCACGCTCGGTGGTCGTTGGACTTGGCGTCAAAAGCAACAGGGGCGAGATACAGGGACTTGGCGCGATGCAGGGGCGACGGCCGCGGGACTTGGCGCATGGAGGAGGCTGGTTCTGTGCAGGACCGGCCTGTCCTGGCAGGCTGCTTGCCGCCGAGGTTCAGGTAAGGTCGCCGGTCGGTGGAGGTACAGCAAAGGATGTCGCGGGGCCCTCGAGTGGAGGCGGGGCTCCTCCTGCTGGCTTCTGGCGATGAGCGGCGCGGAAACGAGGTAGGAGGTCGCACGAGGTGGAGCAGAGAGAGGCGGCGAGGGACTTGGCGGCGGAGACGTCCTGAAGCTGATGCTGGTGGCGCTCATGGTGGCCAGAGACGGGTCGCCAGCGACAGGGTGGCGCGGGCGCGCGCTATTAAGGGAGGAGCTTGGGCGACGGGGACGACTTGCGGGAGCTCCGATGAGTGGCGCGGAGGCGGAGGCGCGGGGCGACGTGCCATGGCCGGAGCAAGATAGGCAGGGCGGCGCGGCTGGACGGCGGGGTCGAACAAGGAAGGGAGGTCGAGCGGGGCGAGACAGAACGCTGCGGGGCTCGCTCGAAGGAACAAGGGGAGGGGATCGAGTGAGGGAGATGGTGGCGTGAGGGAGGAGATCGGGGGAGATGGGGATCGAGCGCAGGGAGGCTAGGGTTAACAGGAGGGGCGCCGACTGGGCCTAGGCCTGGGTGGTGGTCTGCGGGAGGCCACGATGGCCTTGGCTGACTGCTGGGAGCAGGCCGAGCTATGGCTGCTCTCCTTCTTCTTCTTTTTCCCAAAAAACAGAAAAATGCCAAAGAATAAAAACCAGAAGAAAGGAAGGTAGAGATAGAATTTGGGCAGGCGGTTAATTTTCCCGGACTCACAAAATTGAGCTTGATCCAAGAAAAATAGAAAGTGAGCATGAGCGAGAAGTTGAATTCAACCTCATTTGAATTAATTCCAATTCAAAAGGGTTTGGACTAGGTCTAGGATTTATAAGTGCCCAAAATTTTTGAGAATTTAGAAAGAGCCTCGATAGATGGGAAAAGAATTATAGGCAAGGTTAGAGTGTCAAAACTCGAAGAAGGAAAGGCAAGGGATTTAACATGCACATGTGTTGTGGTAAATTCCAAATTAATGGAATATTTTATATAGATCCCTAATATGATTGAGAGACTTTGAATATGTATTAAAGAGAAATCACCATGTGCATTTCCCTCAATTTAAATGGATCAAAGATCCATGCAATTTATTTAGTTGAGTTTTATGAAAACATGCGGATGCAGTGCTCATGATGCTATGAAATGAGATGCATGACATGAACAAAATGCAAAACAAAAGACAAAAACCCAACCACGAAAGAAATATCAAATCACATAGCCAGAAATGGCAAGAGTTGGAGTTACAATGATGGAAAGTTACATCTGGGGTGTTACAGCGTGAAACTAAAAGACGTGCGGGCCCAGCTGGCCGACTCCGTGAAGGAGAATAGGAGGCTGCGAGGCGGCATAGTTAGTATGTGTTCGGACTTACCTTTTCATAGTTCGGCAAGGAAAGGAACTGATAGAATTATGTCGTAGGTATATTGACGGGCCGGCCCGAAGAGGTGTTCGGATCATCGAGCGATCTGCTACTAGAGCTGTCGGAAATGCACGAGCCAGCTCGACACGCGATGCAAAGTGTTGCCAAGGCCTTATGGTCATCCGACTCCCCTCCAGGAAGTATGGAGGGGTGTGTACAGCTGTTCAAGGGAGCATGGCGGTGCTTCCGATTATGGAAGATATCGGCCTGCCGGGAAGGTGCGCGAGAGGCCTGGGTGATGGTAAAAACTCGGTATACCAAGCTCGACCCGGTAGGGTCAAACAGAGAAGGAAATTCCTGTTAGTTTGGTATATGACCTGGTACAAGTAGCCGCCAGGTATTCCCAACAGGATTGTAGGCTAGATAGCCTGTTGGATGGCATAGAGGAAGAAGTTTTGGAGTCCAAGTGACTATGTACTTCAATTGACGAATTATGTCTCTAGATGAATTGTAAAATGATTGTCATGGCAGACCTTTTCGCTTCAACCTTTGAACCCAAAGGTGCGGAGTGCTTTAGAATACCCGCTTGGTAACGTAGACTGGGGTGTGCGTGGAAACTAGGCGTAGGGGTCATAGTTGCTTGAACAGACAAGTATCAGGCTAGTTATGTTATATTACATTTTGATCATAAGAAACATCTTCCAGAGAGAATAGTTCCGTTAAGGGTTCCTTTCCCTGGGTAAGCATGCGTTAATCATGCATGTCCGAACTGTGTTTGAAAAAACCACATCATACATAACATCTGGGGGTTCATAATGTGACAAGTCAAAAACATCTTTAGTCCGCCGCCAAATATTCCCTTAAGAACGCTAATTTTCGGCTTCACCCAGTCTGAGGTACACATCCGAATGACCCGGCAATAACAATCGCAGAGGTGTTCCCTTTATGCCCTAGACGAACTTACGGGAACGTAGAGCATAAGCACAGGAGCCAGGCAACCCAGCTTGGCCAAAACTTAAGTCATATCGATGCATATAATAGCGAAGAAAAGGTACTGATAGGTCTCCAATGTATCCATAATTTTTGATTGTTCCATGCTATTATATTACCTGTTTTGGATGTTTATGGGCTTTACTGTACACTTTTATATTATTTTTGGGACTAACCAATTAACCAGAGGCCTGGCCCAAATTGTTGTTTTCTTGCCTATTTCAGTGTTTCAAAGAAAAGGAATATCAAATGGAGTCCAAACGGAACGAGTTATTTTTGGAACGAACGCAATCCAGGAGACTTGGAGTAGACGCCAGGGAAGCTTCGAGGAGGCCACGAGGGTCCAGGGCACGCCCTACCCCTCTGGGCACGCCCCCACCCTCGTGGGCCCCTCGTGGCTCCCCTGATCGACTTCTTTCGCCTATATATATCAATATACCCCCAAAACTAACGATGGCAGAATAGATCGGGAGTTCTGCCGCCGCAAGCCTCTGTAGCCACCAAAAACCTCCCGGGAGCCCATTCCGGCACCCTGCCGGAGGGGGAATCCATCACCAGTGGCCATCTTCATCATCCCGGTGCTCTCGGGGCTGAGGGTATGTACCAGTAACTATATGTTTGATCTCTCTCTCATGTTCTTGAGGTGATACAATCTTGATGTATCGCGAGCTTTGCTATTATAGTTGGATCTTATGATGTTTCTCCCTCTCTACTTTCTTGTGATGAATTGAGTTTTCCCCTTGAAGTTATCTTGTCGGATTGAGTCTTTAAGGATTTGAGAACACGTGATGTATGTCTTGTCGTGCTTATCTGTGGTGACAATGGGATATTCACGTGATCTACTTGATGTATGTTTTGGTGATGAACTTGCGGGTTCAGTGAACTTATGCATAGGGGTTGGCACACGTTTTCGTCTTGACTCTCCGGTAGAAACTTTGGGGCACTCTTTGAAGTAATTTGTGTTGGTTGAATAGATGAATCTGAGATTGTGTGATGCATATCGTATAATCATGCCCACGGATATTTGAGGTGACATTGGAGTATCTAGGTGACATTAGGGTTTTGGTTGATTTGTGCCTTAAGGTGTTATTCTAGTACGAACTCAATGATAGATCAAACGGAAAGAATAGCTTCGTGTTATTTTACTACGGACTCTTGAATAGATCCATTAGAAAGGATAACTTTGAGGTGGTTTCGTACCCTACAATAATCTCTTTGTTTGTTCTCCGCTATTAGTGACTTTGGAGTGACTCTTTGTTGCATGTTGAGGGATAGTTATATGATCCGGTTATGTTATTATTGTTGAGAGAACTTGCACTAGTGAAAGTATGAACCTTAGGCCTTGTTTCCTAGCATTGCAATACCGTTTACGCTCACTTTTACCACTTGTTACCTTGCTGTTTTTCTATTTTCAGATTACAAATACTCATATCTACCATCCATATTGCACTTGTATCACCATCTCTTCGCCGAACTAGTGCAACTATATAATTTACCATTGTATTGGGTGTGTTGGGGACACAAGAGACTCTTTGTTATTTGGTTGCAGGGTTGTTTGAGAGAGACCATCTTCATCCTATGCCTCCCACGGATTGATAAACCTTAGGTTATCCACTTGAGGGAAATTTGCTACTGTCCTACAAACCTCTGCACTTGGCGGCCCAACAGCGTCTACAAGGAGAAGGTTGCGTAGTAGACATCAAGCTCTTTTCTGACACTATTGCTGGGGAGGTGAGTGCTTGAAGGTATATCTTTAGATCTTGCAATCGAATCTTTTTGTTTCTGTTTTATCACTAGTTTTGTCTATAAAGGAAAAATACAAAAAAATGTAATTGAGTTTGCCTCATCTTTTTAATATCTTTCGTGAAAATGATGGAAAGGAACATTGTGCTCAAGTGCTAGAAGAAGAATGCATTAAAATGTTTGGCACTAAATCTTTGAATGATGAGCATGATTGCAATGTTGTTAGTATGAACTCTTTGAATATCCATAGTACTAATGATGATTGCACTAGTAATGATAAGAATGTCTCTTTTAAGCATGTCAATTTTTGTGGAGTGCATAGAGCCTGCAAGCACACACCAAATAGGGAAGATAGATTTTGCAAGAGGCATAAGTATTTACAAACTAAATGGTTGAAAGAAAGGCTAGATGTTTGTGCTAAAAATTTAAAATTTCTTTGCCATACTTGTGAACTTTGCAATGAACATGGTCATTTAAATCTCCAATGCAAATTGTTTCATGATCGAATCATGTCCAAAAATTGTGATGACTTGATTTCCCTTGCACATCATAATGAACTTAGTTTGCTTTTGGGTTATGAAGAAATGAAACCTATAACTAAGCATATTCCAGAATATATCATTGAGAATTTCCTTGATATTGATCTAGAGGAAATTTATATGTATTGCGTGGTGAATTGCATTAAAAATCATTATATTGCCAATTACATAAAGAAAATAAAGCAAATAGAAGATTAAGAGAATACTAATGAAATGGAAGATACTTCCCAATATCCTCCTATTATTTCTTATGATGAATCAGGTAACGTGGAGGAGCTTTCTATTCAACCAATCTCATCAATAAGGAGCTCAAAAAAGAGGGTTAAACCCACACATGATATCAAGAAGAAAAATAAAAGACGGAGAAGCAAAGGCAGAAAGGTACCCCTCCCAAATGATGTTTCTCCTATTACTCATTGTGATGATGATAATTGCTATACTATTGGTGCTATCCATACTATTAATGATGAGAGTGATTATGCTTATGATATGAAAAGGACCAAGCTTGGGGATGCTATGTTTGATGATAATGACATGTTTGAGAATATATTTGTTGCAATTAATGTTTGTCCTAAGCTTGGGGATGCTACGTTTAATGAATATGATATTTTTAGCCTCCCAAGTTTTGATGAGCAAATTTATTATGATGATAGGATGCCTCCTATTTATGATGGTTATATTGATGAAAGTGGGTTTGGAAGAGTCTCAACTTTAGGAAGTAATGATCCCACTATTTTGGAGGGTGTTGAATCTTATAATATTTATGAAAGTGGATTTGGAGAGGTCATGACTTTATTTAGTGATGAATCCACTATTTTGGAAGAGGTTTCAATCGATTATGATGAGAACAAAGTTGCTACTTATGATGATTATTGTGATGAAACTTATGCTATAAAAAGTAGTGATGATTATATTTATAAAACCTTTCATGATCATGATTACCATTTTTCTTAACATTACTCTGTTAATGTGGAAACAATTTATAGTATTCGATTCTCTTATGATACTCCCACTATTCTGAATGAGAAGAATTTTGCTTATGTGCAGAGTAATGAAAATTCTATGCTTGTAGATAACGAAAAGAATGCTTTATGTGATGGTTATATTGTTGAATTCATTCATGATGCTACTGAAAATTATTATGAGATAGGATCATATGCTTCTACATATTGCAATAATATCAAGTTTCCTCTCTATGTGTTGAAAATCTTGAAGATTTGCTTGTTTAGCCCTCCTATGCTAGTTGATTATTGTTCCCATAAGTTGTTTGCTCACAAAATCCCTATGCATAGGAAGTGGGTTAGACTTAAATGTGTTAGTAATATTCTTCATGATGCTCTCTTTATGTTTCAATTCTTATCTTTTATGCGAGCATCATTGAAATCATCATGCCTAGCTAGGGGCGTTAAACGTTAGCGCTTTTTGGGAGGCAACCCAATTTTATTTTTGTTCTTTTCCTTTTGCTCCTGTTTAGTAATAAATAATTCATCTAGCCTCTGGTTAGCTGTGGTTTTATATTTTAATTGGTGTTTGTGCCAAGTAGAACCTTTGGGAAGACATGGGTGAAGTCTTTGTGATCTTGCTGTAAAAAACAGAAACTTTTGCGCTCACGAGATTAGCTGCCATTTCTTACTGGAGAGTGATTTTAGGTTGATTCTTTTTGAAGATGATAAATATATAAATTTCTCACGTCAACAAATTTATTTCATAATATTTTGTATTCCATAAGTTTACGTTTAATACAGATTACTACAGACTGTTCTGTTTTTGATAGATTATGTTTTCTATGCATTGTTTGCTTATTTTGATGAATCTAGGAGTAGTATCGGAGGGTATGAACCATAGATAAGTTGGAATACAGCATATATTGCACCAATATGAATTTAGAATGAGTTCACAATAGTACCTAAGTGGTGATTTATTTTCTTCTACTAACGGAGCTTAGGAGTTTTCTGTTGAGTTTTGTGTTGTGAAGTTGTCAAGTTTTGGGTAAAGATTCGATGGACTATGGAATAAGGAGTGGCAAGAGCCTAAGCTTGGGGATACCCAAGGCACCCCAAGGTAATTCAAGGACAACCAAAAGCCTAAGCTTGGCGATGCCCCGGAAGGCATCGTTTTCCTCTTTCGTCTTCGTCTATCGGTAACTTTACTTGGAGCTATATTTTTATTCACCACATGATATGTTTTTTTCTTGGAGCGTCTTTTATTATATGAGTCTTTGCTTTTTAGTTTACCACAATCATCCTTGATGTTCATGCATTTCGGGAGAGACACACATGATTCGGAATTTATTAGAATACTCTATGTGCTTCACTTATATCTTTTGGAGTAGTTTTTCGTTTGCTCTAGTTATTCACTTATATCTTTTTAGAGCACGGCGGTGGTTTTATTTGAAGAAATAGATGAACTCTCATGCTTCACTTATATTATTTTGAGAGTATTAAACAGCATGGTAATTTGCTTTGGTTATGAATTTGGTCCTAGAATGATGGGCATCCAAGTTGGGTATAATAAAAACTATCATAGAAAGTGCATTGAATACTATGATCAATTTGATGCTTGATAATTGTTTTGAGATATAAAGGTGATAATGTTAGAGTCATGCTAGTTGGGTAATTATGAAATTGAGAAATACTTGTGTTGAAGTTTGTGATTCCCGTAGCATGCACGTATGGTGAACCGTTATATGATGAAGTTGGATCATGATTTATTTATTGATTGTCTTCCTTATGAGTGGCGGTCGGGGACGAGCGATGGTCTTTTCCTACCAATCTATCCCCCTAGGAGCATGCGCGTAGTACTTCGTTTCAATAACTTGTAGATTTTTGCAATAAGTATATGAGTTCTTTATGACTAATGTTGAGTCCATGGATTATACACACTCTCACCCTTCCACCATTTCTAGCCTCTCTTGTGCCACGCAACTTTCGCCGGTACCATACAGCCACCATATACCTTCCTCAAAACAGCCACCATACCTACCTATTATGGCATTTCCATAGCCATTCCGAGATATATTGCCATGCAACTTTCCACCGTTCTGTTTATTATGACACGTTCCATCATTGTCATATTGCTTTTGCATGATCATGTAGTGAACATAGTATTTGTGGCAAAGCCACCTTGATAATTCTTTCATACATGTCACTCTTGATTCATGAAAGAGTCATCCACATAGAGTCATATTTTGTTCTAAGTATTGAGTTGTGAGTAAGTAAAAGTGTGATGATCTTCTTTATTAGAGCATTGTCCCAAGTGAGGAAAGGATGATGGAGACTATGATTCCCTCACAAGTCGGGATGAGACTTCGTACTTTATGAAAAAAGGCCATAAAAAAGATAAAGGCCATAAAAAAAGAGAAAGGCCATGTAAAAAAGGCCCAAAAATGAGAGAAAATGAGAGAAGGGACAATGTTACTATCCTTTTACCACACTTGTGCTTCAAAGTAGCACCATGATCTTCATGATAGAGCATCTCCTATGTTGTCACCTTCATATACTAGTGGGAATTTTACATTATAGAACTTGGATTGTATATTCCAATGATGGGCTTCCTCAAAATGCCCTAGGTCTTCGTGAGCAAGCAAGTTGGATGCACACCCACTTAGTTTCTTTTGTTGAGCTTTCATAAACTTATAGCTCTAGTGCATCCATTGCATGGCAATCCCTACTCACTCACATTGATACTATTAATGGGCATCTCCATAGCCCGTTGATATGCCTAGTTGATGTGAGACTATCTTCTCCTTTTTGTCTTCTCCACAACCACCATTCTATTCCACATATAGTGCTATGTCCATGAAAGTTGAAAAAGTTTGAGAATACTAAAGTATGAAACAATTACTTGGCTTGTCATCGGGGTTGTGCATGATTAAATACTTTGTGTGATGAAGATAGAGAATAACCAGACTATATGATTTTTTTAGGGATAGCTTACTTTAGCCATGTTATTTTGAGAAGACATGATTGCTTTGTTAGTATGCTTGAAGTATTATTGGTTTCATGTCAATATGAACTTCTATCTTGAATCATTTGGATCTGAACATTCATGACAAAATAAAGAAAATTACATTGAGAAATATGGTAGGTAGCAATCCACATCAAAAATTCTGTTTTTATCATTTACCTACTCGAGGACGAGCAGGAATTAAGCTTGGGTATGCTTGATATGTCTCCAACGTATCTATAATATTTGATTGTTCCATGCTATTATATTACCTGTTTTGGATGTTTATGGGCTTTAGTATACACTTTTATATAATTTTTGGGACTAACATATTAACCGGAGGCCCGGCCCAAATTGTTGTTTTCTTGCCTATTTCAGTGTTTCGAAGAAAAGGAATATCAAACGGAGTCCAAACGGAATGAAACCTTCGGGGGAGTTATTTGTGGAATGAACGCAATCGAGGAGATTTGGAGTAGACATCAGGGAAGCTTCGAGGAGGCCACGAGGGTCCAAGGCGCGCCCTACCCCCTGGGCGCGCCCCCACCCTCATGTGCCCCTAGTGGCTCCCCTGACCGACTTCTTTGTCCTATCTATATATCCATATACCCCCAAAACTTCCGAGAGCAAAATAGGTTGGAATTTCCACCGCCGCAAGCCTCTGTAGCCACCAAAAATCTCTCAGGAGCCCGTTCCGGCACCCTGCCGGAGGGGGAATCCATCACCAGTGGCCATCTTCATCATCCCGGCGTTCTCCATGAGGAGGGAGTAGTTCACCCTCGGGGCTGAGGGTATGCACCAGTATCTGTGTGTTTGATCTCTCTATCGTGTTTTTGAGGTGATACGATCTTGATGTATCACGAGCTTTGCTATTATAGTTGGATATTATGATGTTTCTCCCCCTCTACTCTTTTGTGATGAATTGAGTTTTCCCCTTGAAGTTATCTTGTCGGATTGAGTTTTTAAGGATTTGAGAACACTTGATGTATGTTTTGCCGTGCTTATCTATGGTGACAATGGGATATTCACGTGATCTACTTGATGTATGTTTTGGTGATGAACTTGCGGTTTTAGTGAACTTATGCATAGGGGTTGGCACACGTTTTCATCTTGACTCTCCGGTAGAAACTTTGGGTCACTCTTTGAAGTAATTTGTGTTGGTTGAATAGATGAATCTGAGATTGTGTTATGCATATCATATAATCATGCACACGGATACTTGAGGTGACATTGGAGTATCTAGGTGACATTAGGGTTTTGGTTGATTTGTGTCTTAAGGTGTTATTCTAGTACGAACTCAATGATAGATCGAACGGAAAGAATAGCTTCATGTTATTTTACTATGGAATCTTGAATAGATCCATCAAAAAGGATAACTTTGAGGTGGTTTCGTACCCTACAATAATCTCTTTGTTTGTTCTCCGCTATTAGTGACTTTGGAGTGACTCTTTGTTGCCTGTTGAGGGATAGTTATATGATCCAGTTATGTTATTATTGTTGAGAGAACTTGCACTAGTGAAAGTATGAACCTTAGGCCTTGTTTTCTAGCATTGCAATACCATTTACGCTCACTTTTACCACTTGTTACCTTGCTGTTTTTATATTTTCAGATTACAAATACTCATATCTACCATCCATATTGCACTTGTATCACCATCTCTTCGCCGAACTAGTGCACCTATATAATTTACCATTGTATTGGGTGTGTTGGGGACATAAGAGACTCTTTGTTATTTGGTTGCAGGGTTGTTTGAGAGAGACCATCTTCATCTTCCGCCTCCCATGGAATGATAAACCTTAGGTCATCCACTTGAGGGAAATTTGCTACAGTCCTACAAACCTCTACACTTGGAGGCCCAACAACGTCTACAAGGAGAAGGTTGCGCAGTAGACATCAGGTACGTACACGGAAAAGACACATATGTGGTGAGCTTGATGCTCTGAAAGTAATAATAATAAGGTGTTGCACAAGAGGCCCCCACCTATAGTTGACGTACATATTTTAGAATGTGTGCGTCGATGGTGCACGGCTTAGCTGCACAATAGCTTTAAGGCTCAAAAAGAAAGAGAAATGCGAAAAGAGAGGAAAATAAATACTGGAAACAAAAAGGGGGTAAAGGAGACGAACGAAAAGTCCGGCGCTAGGCATAGAATCTTCGGAGGCTGGCCGCGTTCCACGGGTTCGGCTCCAGGCAATTGGCTGATGCATCACGCAGGCGGTACGCTCCTCCGGTGAGTACTTCATCAATGATGTAGGGACCCTCCCACTTGGGCTTGAGTTAGTCCTTTTTCTTCTCCAGCAAGCGTAGAACGAGTTCGCCAACATTATAAGTCTTGGCCCGTACTTCTCTGCTTTGATATCTACGTGCCTATTGTTGATAGATTGTGGAACGGGCTTTTGCAACATCGCGCTCCTCCTCCAAGGCATCTAAGCTGTCCTATCGATCAAGCTCGGCCTCTCTCTCTCTTCATACAAGTGCACTCGAGGTGAGTCATGAATAATGTTGCAGGGCAACATGGCCTCTGCGTCGTACACCACGAAGAAAGGTGTATATCCGGTAGAATGATTGGGCGTGGTCCGCAGCCCCCAGAGTACGGAGTTGATCTCCTCCACCCAGTGCTTGTCTAATTCTTTCAAATACCGCACTAATCTGGGTTTGATGCCGCTCATAATAAGACCATTGGCTCATTCGACTTGACCGTTGGTTTGTGGGTGATAGACTGAGGCGTAGTCGAGCTGGATGCCCAGATTAACACACCAAGCTTTCACCTCATCGGCTGTAAAATTGGAGCCATTGTCGGTGATGATGCTTTGTGGAACACCATAACGGTGCATAACACCGGATATAAAGTCTATCACTGGCCCGACTTCGGCCGTTTTAACTGGTTTGACCTCTATCCACTTAGTGGCTTCCTCCTTTAAGGGGTCCGACCATATTAAGCCCCCAAACCACAAAAGGCCAAGTGATGGGGATTGTTTGTAGAGCGGTGGGTGGCATATGGCTTTGGTTGGCAAAAAGTTGGCATCCAACGCAATGTTGGACAAGGTCCTGTGCGTCTGCTCGGGCCGTCGGCCAATAGAAACATGTATGGAAGGCCTTGCTTACAAGGGCCCGAGCCTCGGCGTGGTGACCGCCGAGACCGGCATGAATTTCAGCCAAGAGCTGCCGCCCTTCTTCCTCGGAGATGCATCTTTGAAGTACTCCGGTAGCGCTTTTCTTATAGAGTTCTCCCTGGTCAACTTTGTAGGCTTTAGAGCGCCGCACAATGTAGCGTGCCTCATTCTGATCCTCAGGGATTCCTTGCCTATTAAGGTAGGCCAAGAAGGGTCCGGTCCATGGGGCAATGACTGCCATGATGAGATGGGCCGACGGTGTAATTTCGGTGGCTGAGTCCCTGGTGACGTCAGTGTGTTTGGAGTCTGGGGTTGTAACCGGATCTGGATTGGTGTTGCCGCTCTCCCCTTGCCACACCATGGATGGCTTAAAAATCCTTTCCAAGAATATGTTAGGTGGGATGGGGTCGCGCTTAGCGCCGATGCAAGCAAGGACATCCGCCGCTTGGTTACTTTCTCGAGCCACATGGTGAAACTTGAGCCCCTCAAACTGAGTCGAAATTTTGATAATGGCGTTGCGGTAAGCCGCCATCTTCGGATATTTGGCGTCGAAATCTCCATTTATTTGAGATATTGCGAGGTCGAATCCCCACGCACTTCCAGGCGTTGTATGCCCATGGAGACGGCCATCCGGAGACCATGCAATAAGGCTTTGTATTCGGCTGCATTGTTGGAGTCTGTGAATAATATTTGGAGGATGTACTGAACTGTATCTCCAGTAGGGGATGTAAGGACAACGCCTGCCCCTAGGCCTGCCAGCATTTTGGAGCCGTCGAAGTGCATGACCCAGTTGGAATATGTGTCGTACTCATTAGGGAGTTCGGCCTCTGTCCATTCGGCGACGAAGTCGGCCAGTACTTGAGATTTAATGGCCCGCCAAGGTTTCTATGTTATGTCGAATGGGAGAAGCTCAATGGACCACTTGGCGATCCAGCCCGTGGCGTCGCGGTCGTTTATTATGTCATTGAGTGGTACCTCGAAGGCCACCATTATGGAACATTCTTGAAAGTAGTGTCGTAGCTTCCGGGATGCCATCAAGACCGCAGATGCTATTTTTTGGTAATGATGGTACCTGGATTGCATCGTGTGAGGATGGTGGAGACGTAGTATACCGGCTTCTGAAGTGGGAATTTGTGTCCGTCCTCCTCTTGTTCGACGACGAGCACCGTGCTTACGACGTTGTGTGTGGCCGATATGTATAATAACATGGGTTCACCGACGTTCGGAGTGGCTAGTATTGGATTTCTTGTGAGAAAAGTCTGTATTTCTTCCAGTCCCGTCGTTGCCGCGTCCATCCACTCAAAGTGATCGGTGTGTCGGAGAAGGCGATATAGTGGCAACGCCGTTTCTCCTAATCTGGAGATAAAGCGGCTTAAAGCTACCACACAATTGGGTAGTTTTTGGACTTGCTTAAGGTCTGTTGGTGTAGCCAACTGTGACAAAGCTCGGATTTTAGCTAGGTTTGCCTCAATTCCTCTACTGGAAATGATGAAGCCTAGAAGTTTTCCAACGGGGACGCCGAAAACACACTTTTCCAGATTGTGCTTGATGTCATATGTTCGGAGGTTGTCGAATGTGAGACGCAGATTGTCTATTAAGGACTCGACATGTCTGGTTTTGATGACAACGTCATCCACATATGCTTCAACTGTCTTACCGATTTGTTTCCCCAGGCATGTTTGAATCATGCGTTGATAGGTGGAACCGGCGGTTTTGAGCCCGAAAGGCACAGTGTTGAAGCAGAAAGGCCCATATAGGGTTATAAATGCCGTTGCGGCTTGATCGGATTCCTTCATCTTGATTTAATAGTATCCGGAGTATGTGTCGAGGAAGCACAATGAGTCATGTCCTGCGTTAGCATCGATGATCTGATCGATGCAGGGGAGGGGGAAGGGATCCTTAGGGCAGGCCTTGTTGAGGTCTTTGAAATCGACACATAGGCGCTAGAATTTATCCTTCTTTGGTACCATTACCAGGTTTGGTAGCTAGTCCGGGTGTTTTATCTCTCTGATGAATCCGGCCTCGAGTAACTTGGCTAGCTCTTCCCCCATGGCTTGTCGTTTGGGTTCGGAAAAGCGTTGCAGTGTTTGCTTGACCGTCTTATATGCCTTCAGTATGTTTAGTCTATGTTCGGCCAGCCTGTGTGGGATCCCTGGCATATCCGAAGGGTGCCAGGTGAATATGTCCCAGTTTTCACGTAGGAACGTCCGCAGAGCAGCGTCGACTATGGGGTCCAGCTGTGCCCTGATGGATGTTGTCTTCGTGGAGTCCGTTGGGTGGATTTGGAATTTGACTATTTCGTCTGCTGGTTTAAAGGAGGTGGATTTGGATCACTTATCGAGGATCACATCGTCCCTATCCACCATGGAGCGCAACGAAGTTAATTCTTCGGTCGCGAGGGCTTCGAACAATGCCTCGAGGGCCACGATGGCGGTTTTGTTTTCGGCATGGAGTGCTATGTCCAGATCGCTAGCAAGAGTGATGATACCATTGGGCCTGGACATCTTGAGCTTCATGTACCCGTAATGGGGTATAGCCTAGAAGCTTGCAAATGCATCTCGCCCTAGTAAGGCGTGATATCGAGTGTTGAAAGGCGCCACTTGAAAGGTTATCTCTTCAGACAGATAATTCTCCGGCGTGCCAAATACCACATCGAGTGTGATTTTCCCCGCACATCGCGCCTCCCGACTGGGAATAATTCCTCGGAAGGTCGTGCTACTTTTCTCAATGCGGCTCCTGTCTATCTCCATTTTGTTGAGAGTTTCCTCGTAAAAGAGGTTTAGTCCGTTGCCGCCATCCATGAGCATTTTGGTAAGCCGAAAGTCGTACACAATCGGACTGAGGACCAGTGCCCGGACTGCTCTGGATTTTGGTTCATCACTGGCATTGAAAGTTATGGACGTGTCGTTCCAGGGGTTTATTTCTGTGACTTGGCAGACTTCGGCGAGGCCGCGGAGTGCCCTTTTTCACCTATTGTTTGAGGCGAAGGTCTCGAAGACTGTCAATACTGTAGGGTTGTTGTCTTCCGTGGGATGCTGCTCTGCGGTATTTTTGGTGACGAGATCCTCGCCGCTCTTGGCCACTTGCCGGAGTATCCAACATGCTCTAAGGCCATGGGTTGGTACGGTATCCGGCGTTGTATGTATTTTGCATGGCCTATGGAGCCATCCCTCTAGAACGGTTCTGCGCCCTGTAATAGGCATCAATTTTTTTGTTACCGGATCAGGCGACCGACGAGGGTGCGTCCTTTTGGTCCGGACAAGGGGTTTAGTGGAAACCGGTGGCTCCCAAGAGGCTGCCTGAGATTGCTAGGAACTTTCCATTGCATAGTACTTCTGTACTATCGTTTCCAAGTCAGCGAAGTGTGAGATGTAACGGCGGTTGATGGCATTTAGGATTCCCTCATCCGTGCAATTTTTGCAGAATAATGAGTTTGCATCTTCATCGCCGCAGTCTTTGATCTTGTCCTTGACAAGGTGGAATCTGGCCCAAAAGTGATGGGCCGTTTCCAGGGACTGCCGTCTGATGTAGATAAGATCGCTTGTATCTGGGTGGGTGTGTGGCTTTAAATCTGAACCCTGAGCCAATCTGGGATCCGGAGCATGAGAAACTTCCAAACTTAACAGTTCGGGCTCCGGGATATCAACCGATTTTTTAGGCCCACAGTCCGACTCTAGGTTCGGAGTATGGGGCATATCTTCCCGTGGGCAGGTATCCGGCTCTGTGAGCTCAGAAATCCGAACATAGTTCGTCCTTAATATAGAGGAAGAGTTGTCGTATTGCTCCTCCACTACCGCTATCTGATGGGTGATCGGTGGAGATTCAATTTCTCTCTTATCGGGTTTAAGCCCAACCCAATCATAGTCCATAGAGAGTCCCAAGGGGGTGATGCGATCCACGAGTTCGTTTAAAGATGATAATTCCGTCGGATATATCTATTTGGAGTATTCTGAGATGACGTGGAGGCGATTTTCGATGACGTGAGAAGTCATTGTTGGCCAATGGCCGAACGGGCGGTCATGGTGAAGCCGCCCAGCCGGAGGGTTTGGCCTAAGGCCAGGGCTCCTCCGGAGGTGATGTTGTCCTTGATAACAAGGCGAGCCATTAAGCCTGTCTTCAACGTCACATTGGAACTCTCAATGAAAGCACCAATGTCGGTGTCAAAACCGGGGGATCTCGGGTAGGGGGTCACGACCTGTGCGTCTAAGGCTAATGGTAACAGGAGGCGAGGGACACAATTTTTACCCAAGCTCGGGCTCTCTCTATGGACGTAATACCCTACTTCCTGCTTGATTGATCTTGATGAATATGAGTATTACAAGAGTTGATCTACCTCGAGATCGTAATGGCTAAACCCTAGAAGTCTAGCCTATGATTATGATTGTCGGCCTACGGACTAAACCCTCCGGTTTATATAGACATTGGAGGGGGCTAGGGTTACACAAAGTCGGTTGCAAAAATCTACATGTCTGAATCGCCAATCTTTCCTTCCATGCAAAGGAGAGTCCCATCCGGACACGGGAAGAAGTCTTCTATCTTGTATCTTCATAGCCCAACAGTCTGACCTATGTATATAGTTCGGCTGTCCGAGGACCCCTTAATCCGGGACTCCCTCAGTAGGGGTGCGGCAAGGGGAATTCGGCGGGGACGAGGAGGGACAAGAGAGAGTGGGGATTTGGGGGAAGAAGCAGAGGCGGGAAGCCCG
>NC_057804.1:295014737-295047153 GCF_018294505.1 Triticum aestivum | reverse complement strand
AGATTTTTTTACCCAACAGCGTTACCAAAAAACGATACTACTATATAACGTAGCTATAGCGCTTTTGTAAAAAGGCGCTACTGCTATCACCAGTAGCTATAGCAGTTTTCCTATTTGTTTCTTCTATTTTCTTTTCAATTATTTTCTCTTACTTTTCTATTCTTCTTTTTCTTTTCTTTTCCATCTTTTTCCAAGAGCAGGAACGAAGGGAAGGTGATACAATGTATATAACTAAGGCGATATATGTTGCATCATTTGACAGTTAAGATTACATACAAAATAGGGATATATATATATATATATATATATATGTATATATATATATATGTATGTATATATATATATATTACATCATTTGACCGATAACAGTTTTTTAGCTTCAACGTTTTTGTTTTTGAGTGAGCTTCTTTCCCTTCTTGTTCGTTGACGAACAATTGAGCCCCTCATTGTGGCTTTTACTTTTCCATGGAGTACGATCATTCTTACGTAATGTAGCATTGATTATTATTTTGACGTATACTTCATCGTCATTGTCATCTTCCCTAATTGGGATGTCGTACTGGCCGTAATATTCCTCGTTGGTGACTCCATCCATTCCAATGATGTTCCTTTTGCCTCTCCTCGCACAACGCGGCAGGGATTGCTTACATCGGTTATGAAGAAGCATTGTGTCACATGCTTAGCGTGTACCCATGGCTTGTTTTTTGCGATGGCGTTCACGGTAACATTCTTGGCGTTAGGTATAGTCATGGTAGTGAAATACTGGTTTTCTTGTTCGACATTCTTAGACCATGTATCTGTTGATATCGTATGCCTGATAGGTGTCGAGGTTGGACGAGGGGCCATGTGCTAAGGCGTATATGTGAAATGCGTCCTTAGACTGGAGTTGTGCTCTCTAGTAACTTTTCCGTCCGTCATGCATACCCCCGGTCACGATATTGGTTTGCAATAGTTTTGTTTGTGCAGTGTCACGAAAGGATCTACTTGGTCTAAGTGTTGTAGCACTACCAAGTTTCTTTGTCAAAGTCGTTGCACCAATCTGATTAGGCCACATGTAGTGCCCTGCGACCGTTGGAGTGACATTCTCCTTCGAGCCTCCCAATGTGCTTCTTAAGGGGCAAACAACACCAGGCGGCTAGTCTGCGCCATATAGAAAATTCTCGTAGAAATAGATGCACTCTTGTGTGAGATAGCCATGGACGATGCTTCCATCCGGACGGGACATGTTATGAACGAATCCTTTGATAATCCCATTCATCCTGTCGAACGACATCATGTTGTGCAGGAATGACGGCCCCAGGTCTATTATCTCGTCCACAATATGGACAAATAGATGCACCATGACATCAAAGAACGCGGGCGGTAAGTACATCTCAAGCTCATTTAGTATCACAATGATCTCTTCCTATAGCCTTCAAAGCTGCTTCACACTGATTGACTTTCGAGAGATGACGTCGAAAAAGTTGAAGACACCAGTAAGCATGTCACGGACGTGCTTTTTCAATTGTCCCTCCAAGGGCAACAGGTAGTATCTGTGCCATCATCACGTGACAATCATGAGAATTCATCCCGCTGAACCTTTTTTTTTGGGTGTCTAGAAATCTGCTTATCTTCCCACAATAACCGGAACTGACTTTGGTTCCCATAAGGCACTTGATGAATTGATCAGTCTCCTTCGCACTTAAGGTGAAGCAAGAAGGGGGGCAATAATCCTCTTCCTTTACTTTTTTGCCCTTCTTCTCCTACACCTCTGTCTTCGTCTCTGTCTCCTCTGACTTTTTACGGTGCGGCATGAGCCGATCTGCCCTGATTTTCAAATCCTGCAAGTCTTTTCTTGCCTTCGTCCCATCCTTAGTCTTATCCGGCATGTTCATCAGTGTAGCAAGCAAGGTCTCAAGGACATTCTTACATATATTCATTTGATCAAGACAATAAGCTGTGTCGAGTTTGTGCTAGTCCTCCAAGTCCCAGAAAACAGGCCTCGTCTTCCATACCTTCGGAAGTGGCTTCAGCGCCTTCTTCATTGTCTTTCTCGGCGTGGGGCACTTTTCCCAGTTTTTCAACAGCTCATCGATTTCGGTGCCGCTCCGCTACTAACTCTTGAGCTTTCATTGGTTTTTCCCTTGAAGAGGAAAGGGTGATGTAGCAAAGTAGCATAAGTATTTCCCTCAGTTTTGTGAACCAAGGTATCAATCCAGTAGGAGATGACGCACAAGTCACCAAATACCTGCACAAACAATCAAGAACCTTGCAACCAACACGATAAAGGGGTTATCAATCCCTTCACGGTCACTCAAAAAAGTGAGATCTGGTAGAGATGATAAAGTAAATTTTTTTGGTATTTTTGTTGTATAGATTGGAAAGTAAAGATTGCAAAATAGTAAACGAGATTCAACACTATGAAAAAGAGATGCAATATAATGGAAAAGAGTCCCGAAGACCATAGGTTTCACTAGTGGCTTCTCTCGAGATAGCATGCATTACGGTGGGTGAACAAATTACTGCTGACCAATTGATAGAAAAGCACATAATTATGAAGACATCTAAGGCAACGATCATGAACATAGGCATCACATCCGTGTCAAGTAGACCGAAACGATTCTGCATCTACTAGTATTACTCCATACATCAACCGCTATCTAGCACGCATCTAGAGTATTAAGTTCATAAGAACGGAGTAACACATTAAGCAAGATGACATGATGTAGAGGGATAAACTCAAGCAATATGATATAAACCCCATCTTTTTATCCTTGATGGCAACAATACAATACGTGCCTTGCTGCCCCTACTATCACTGGGAAAGGACACCGCAAGATTGAACCCAAAGCTAAGCACTTCTCCCATGGCAAAAAAGATCAATCTAGTAGCCAAACTAAACCGATAATTCGAAGAGACTTGCAAAGATATCAAATCATGCATATAAGAATTCAGAGAAGAACCAAATAATATTCATAGATAATCTTGTTCATAAATCCACAATTCATTGAATCTCGACAAACACACCGCAAAAGACTATTACATTGAATAGATCTCCAAGAACATCGAGGAGAACTTTGTATTGAGAATCAAAGAGAGAGAAGAAGCCATCTAGATAATAACTATGGACCCGAAGGTCTGCGGTAAACTACTCATGCTTCATCGGAGAGGCAATGGTGTTTGTCTAGAAGCCCTCCGCGATCGATTCCCCCTCCGGAAGATCATCGAAAAAGGCCCCAAGATGGGATCTCATGGGTACAAAAGGTTGCGACAGTGGAAATTTGGTTTCGTGGGTCCTGTCGGTGTCAAAACCGGCGGATCTCGGGTAGGGGGTCCCGATCTGTTCGTCTTAGGCTAATGGTAACAGGAAGCGAGGGACACAATGTTTACCCAGGTTCGGGCCCTCTCTATGGAGGTAAAACCCTACTTCCTGCTTGATTAATATTGAAGATATGAGTAGTACAAGAGTAGATCTACCACGAGATCGTAGACGCTAAACCCTAGGAGCTAGCCTATGATGATTATAATTGTAATTGTGATCGGCCTTCTAAGGACAAACCTCTCCGGTTTATATAGACACCGGAGAGGGCTAGGTTTTACGTGGAGTCGGTTATAAGGAAGGAAACACAATATCCGGATCGCCAAGCTTGTCTTCCACGCAAAGGAGAGTCCCATCCGGACACGTGACCGAGTCTTGAGTCTTGTATCTTCACGCTTCATTAGTTCGGACGATGTATATAGTCCGGCTGTCCGGATACCCCCTAATCTAGGACTCCCTCAGTAGCCCCTGAACCAGGCTTCAATGACGATGAGTCCGACGCGCAGTATTGTCTTCGGCATTGCAAGGCGGGTTCCTTCTCCGAATACTCCAAGGTAATTATCGAACACTCCAAACCGTGTCCGGATCCGCAAAATGAGCTTCACATACCATCGTAGAGAGAATGATATTTCACAAATGCAGTCTACTGACAACTTTTTAGACAACGTGACATGTCATCTCGATCGAGTTATTATTCGAACCGTTTTCCCACAACCAGCCACGACGCACATTGCGAGGCAGTTTCCTTGACACATCTTGTCAAAGCAGAGATCATGTCCCCTTATCATGGGATTCTCATCAATACGGGTATGGGTAATCCGCCATCAATCATGGCACTTGGGAAGTAAGCGATTCTCAACGGGCGAGTGGGGAGGCGCACCGCTTTCGTCGCCTCTATAAAGGGATAAGAGTTCCCCATTTTTACCCATGCCTTCTTCCTCCTTTGCCCACTCTTACCCCCTGGAGCTCTAGCACCCTAGCCCAAGTCTTCTCCGCTTAGATAAACATGTCCGGAGCAGGAGGCAAGTGGGTGGCTTCCACCGTGAAGGAGAAGCATATCGCAGATCTTCGGGCAGCCGGATACTTGGCCGCAGACATAGCGCACCGGCTACGAGATGACGGGCAGGTCATTCCGACCCCGAGACCCCACGAGAGGGTCGTGTTCCTCGCCCACTTTGTCCGTGTACTGGGGTTTCCACTTCATCCCTTCGTCTGCGGGCTCATGTTCTACTACGGGCTAGATTTCCATGATCTAGCCCCGAATTTCGTCCTCAACATCTTGGCGTTCATCGTCATATGCGAGGCCTTCCTCCACATCAGGCCTCACTTCGGCCTGTGGCTACAAATCTTCTGCGTGAAGCCAAAGATCGTGAGTGGTCAGCAAGCGGAGTGCGGAGGTGCCATGGTGGGCAAGATGCCGAATGTCACCTGGCTTGACGGCTCCTTTGCGGAAACCATGAAGGGGTGGCAGTCGGGGTGGTTCTACATCACCGAGCCGCGCGGCGCCAACTGGGCTGCAGCCCCCGAGTTCCGATCTGGAACCCCCATGCGGCTCACCTCCTGGGAAAAGAAGGGCCTGTCCTGGGGTGAATCTACAGAGCTAGCCGGACTCCAGACCTACATCAAGAGCATGAAGGACAAGAACATCAAGCTTGTCAACGTGATCCAGGTCATGCTCGTTCGCCGGATTCTCCCATGCCAAAGGAGGGCATTTAATCTGTGGGAGTTCATCCCAGCCGAACACCAGACACTTCAGAGGCTCTATGGCATGACACACAAAGACGCATGGAAGGCGCTGTTCAAGGCCTCCGAAGTTCCTCCTCCCACATTCGAGGACCGTGGGCTCCACGCCGCACGGCCTCCTAGTCAGGTGAGTTTTCAGGCTACCACTGGATTCGGTTCTTCCCAATATATTCATGGGGGAACCTTAAGTAATTGTGCATATTTGTTTAGGATTATGTGAAGACAGCGGAGCAGATTGACTGTCCATCTCAACTGCCAGAAGGCCTAGCTAACGCTCTCCTGACAGAGATGCTAGTCCCGGCGCCCTACAAGGTGCTAGAGAAGAAGGTCAAAAAGAAGGCCCCGGGGATCCGAAAGGGTCTCCGGCGTAAGGTTGTGCCGGAAGCCTCGTCCGAAGATGACGAGGCACACTCCTCCCCCGAAGGGGAGGAAGAAGAAGAAGAGGAAGGGACCACCCCACCAGGAGAGGGTGAGGGGCCCGAGAAGGCGGACCAGGGGGCCGAGAAAGGCTCTCGATGCAAGGCTGTCATACCCGTCATCTGACGACGATGAGACAGATTCCTCCCGCGGAGCCGGGGGGGAGAAAGAAGAAACTCTACCTCCCCGCACTGGGGAGGAGAAAAAAAGAGGAAAGCCGCCCCGGAGGGGGAGGCTGGGACGTCCAAGAAGGGAAAGGTGTCCCTTCCGGACTACTCTGCCACGGCCGCTCACAGCGAGGAGGGGTGGCTGCCCAGGGGGAAGCCCCTGGCACAACCGTAAGTATCCGCACTCTATCATGACTTTACTTCATAGTTTTTGTTTTTCTAATGCCGAACATATATGCAGTCCGGCCAGGGTACATCCCGAGGTATCTTCCTCGGTCGGGTCCCTGAGTGATTCAGAGATGAACTCGCTCCCGACGGCCACTACTCTTCAGCCCGCGGATGACACGGAGGTGTTGTCTCGAAGGCTCCCAGAGCAGGGGAGGTGACTCTGGAGATGCCCCAAGGCGGGATTCCAGATGCCGGACACGTGGGGTTCAAGATCCACGCAGATCGTGCTCATGAGAGCCGCAGCAAGCCGGACTCTCATCCGGATACTGTGCCGGAGCCTTCGATGGCTCCAGATGTGGGCCGGTGGCCCCTCGCTAGGGAGGGCGAGCCGTCCGTGCCGATGACTTCCGTCACACCAGAGGCGTCGGATAGTCTGCTGGAAGCGCTTCGCAGCGCTTCCATGGATGACGAGCACCGTACTCTTATGGGTGCAGTGATTCAGAAGGTTCTGTCCGCCAAGAGCGGACTAACCGTAGGAGTCTAATAATAAATGTGCATGTGAATGAGAAGGTTGTGCTGCTTGCCGCTGCTGCCCACACAGCCGAGGTCACCGAACTAAAGCGGGACCTGGAGCAGGCGCAGGGAGAGCTCGACCTCGCGAAGAGGCAGCTCGAAGAGAACAAAGGTGAGTGATTCCCCGCTCTTATGTATTTAAGGATAGATAAAATCCATTAGTCTAACGATGAAGCATCGTGACTGTGTAACAGGGGCCACCGCCGAAGTGGCGTCCCTGAAGCAAGCATTGTCCGAGGCCGAAGATAAGGCGGCCTTGGAATGCAAGGAGCGCGAAAAGCAAAGTGCTAGAGTGGGCGAGGTACAGCAAGAGCTCCGGGACCTCGGCAAGAAGTTCGAGTCCGTGGAGCGTGATCTGAAGATGAAAGAGGCCGAGCTTGCGAAGGCCCTTGTGAGTATAAAGGACGCCAAGGCCAAAGCCGAGAAGGCACAACAGGAAATCTAGGAGGCCAAAAAGATAGCAGCGGGTAAGAAATTCTTTATGCAAAGCAAACATGTGGAGGAGGTGTTTCTTTTACTTACCCGAATTCGGAGCTTGATACGTCTTCAACGTATCTATAATTTTTGATTGTTCCATGCTATTATATTACCCATTTTGGATGTTTATGGGCTTTATTTTACACATTTATATCATTTTTGGGACTAACCTACTAACCGGAGGCCCAGCCCATATTGCTGTTTTTTTGCCTATTTGAGTATTTCGAAGAAAAGGAATATCAAACGGAGTCCAAACGTAATGAAACCTTCGGGAGCAAGATTTTTGGAACGAACGTGATCCGGAGAGGTTGGAGTGCAAGTCAAGAAGCAGCCGAGGGCTCCACGAGACAGGAGGCCGCGCCCCCACCCCTATAGGGCGCGCCCCCTGTCTCGTGGGCCCCTCGGGCGGCCACCGACGTACTTCTTCCTCCTATATATACCTACGTACCCCAAAAACATCCAGGGGCACCACGAAACACAACTTCCACCGCCGTACCCTTCTGTATCCGCGAGATCTCATCTTGGAGCCTTCGCCGGCACTCTGCCGGAGCGGGAATCAACCACGGAGGGCTTCTACATCAACATCCTTGCCCCTGCGATGTGTTGTGAGTAGTTTACCATAGACCTACGGGTCCATAATTATTAGCTAGATGGCTTCTTCTCTCTTTTTGGATCTCAATACAACATTCTCCCCCTCTCTCATGGAGATCTATTCGATGTAAACTCTTTTTGCGGTGTGTTTGTCGAGATCCGATGAATTGTGGGTTTATGATCAAGTTTATCTATGAATAATATTTGAATCTTCTCTGAATTATTTTTTGTATGATTGAGTTATCTTTGCAAGTCTCTTCAAATTATCAGTTTGGTTTGGCCTACTAGATCGATCTTTCTTGCCATGGGAGAAGTGCTTAGCTTTGGGTTCAATCTTGCGGTGTCCCTACCCAGTGACAGAAAGGGTTGCAAGGCACGTATTGTATTGTTGCCATCAAGGATAACAAGATGGGGTTTATATCATATTGCTTGAGTTTATCCCTCTACATCATGTCATCTTGCTTAATGCGTTACTCTGTTCTTATGAACTTAATACTCTAGATGCATGCTAGATAGCGGTCGATGTGTGGAGTAATATTAGTAGATGCAGGCAGGAGTCGGTCTACTTGTTATGGACGTGATGCATATATACATGATCATGCCTAGATAATCTCATAACTATGCGCTTTTCTATCAATTGCTCGACAGTAATTTGTTCACCCACCGTAATACTTATGCTATCTTGAGAGAAGCCTCTAGTGAAACCTATGGCCCCCGGGTCTATCTCTTATCATATTTGCTTTCAATATACTTTTATTTGCATTTGTATTTTAAAATACCAAAATTATATTTATCTTATCATACTATCTTTATTAGATCTCACTTTTGCAAGTGGCCGTGAAGGGATTGACAACCCCTTTATTGCGTTGATTGCGAGTTCTCAGTTTGTTTGTGTAGGTGCGTGGGACTTTTGAGGAGCCTCCTACTGGATTGATACCTTGGTTCTCAAAACCGAGGGAAATACTTACGCTACACTTGCTGCATCACCCTCTCCTCTTCGAGGAAAACCAACGCAAGCTCAAGACGTAGCAAGAAGGATTTCTGGCGCCGTTGCCGGGGAGGTCTTCGCTCAAGTCAAGACGTACCAAGTACCCATCACAAACCCATCTCCCTTGCATTTACATTATTTGCCATTTGCCTCTCGTTTTCCTCTCCCCGACTTCACCCTTGCCGTTTTATTCGCCCTCTCTTTCCCAACCTCCTCCTCTCTTTTTCGCTTGCCGTTTTTCTGTTTGCTTGTGTGTTGGATTACTTGTTGCCATGGCGCAAGATAATACCAAATTGTGTGATTTCTGGAATACCAATAACAATGATTTCCTTAGTACTCCGATTGCTCCTCTTAATGATGTTGAGTCATGTGAAATCAATACCGCTTTGCTGAATCTTCTTATGAAAGATCAATTTGCCGGCCTCAGTACTCCAATTTTGTTGATTTGTGTGATATGCAAAATAAGAAAGATACGGATAACAATATTGTCAAATTGAAGTTATTTCTGTTTTCACTTAGAGATCGTGCTAAAGTTTGGTTTTCAACTTTGCCTAAAAATAGTATTGATTCTTGGAACAAGTGCAAAGATGATTTTATCTCTAAGAATTTTCCTCCCGCTAAGATCATCACTCTTAGGAACGATATTATGAATTTTAAACAACTTGATCATGAGCATGTTGCCCAATCTTGGGAAAGAATGAAATTGATGCTTCGCAATTGCCCTACTCATGGTTTGAATTTATGGATGATCATACAAAATTTTTATGCCGGTTTCAACTTTGCTTCGAGAAATCTCTTAGATTCGGCCGCGGGAGGCACGTTTGTGGAAATTATGTTAGGATATGCTACAAAACTACTTGATAATATTATGGCTAATTATTCTCAGTGGCACACCGAAAGGTCTTCTAGTAAAAAAGTGCATGCTATAAAAGAAATCAATGTTTTGAGTGGAAGGATGGATGAACTTATGAAGATATTTGCTACTAAAAATACTCCTCTTGATCCCAATGATATGCCTTCGTCTTCTTTGATTGAGAATAATAATGAATCTATGGATGTGAATTTTGTTGGTAGGAATAGTTTTGGAAACAATGCTTATAGAGGAAACTTTAATGCTAGACCGTTCCCTAGTAATTCCTCTAATAATTATGGAAATTCCTACAATAATCCTTATGGTAATAAGATGCCCTCTGATTTTGAGAATAGTGTGAAAGAATTTATGATTTCTCAAAAGAATTTTAATGCTTTGCTTGAAGAAAAATTGCTCAAAGTTGATGATTTGGCTAGGAACGTTGATAGACTTTCGCTTGATGTTGATTCTCTTAAACTTAGATCTTCTCCTCCTAAGCATGATATCAATGAGTCTCTCAAAGTATTGAGAATTTCCATTGATGAGTGTAAGGAAAGAACCGCTAGATTGCGTGTTCTTCTAATTTCCGTGAAAATAATGATGAGGATCTTAAAGTTATTGATGCGTCACCTATTAGATCTATGTTTTGCAATATGAATTTGGATGATTGTGGGACTGATGATGAATCAACTTTGCCTAGAAGGCGTCCCAAGAATTCGGAGTCTTTAGATCTTAATGCTAAATTTGGTAAAAGTGAGATTGGAGAATCCTCAACTTCTAATAATATTGAACCTTCTATCTCGGATTTCAAGGAATTTGATTATGATAATTGCTCTTTAAAAGTTGTATTTCCTTGTTGCAATCCGTTGTTAATTCTCCTTATGCTTATAGTCAAAATAATGTTTTTACCAAACATATCGTTGATGCCTTGATGCAATCTTATGATGAAAAACTTAATTTGAAGTTTCTATACCTAGAGAACTTAATGATGAGTGGGAACCTACTATAAAGATTTGAACTAAAGATTATGAGTGTTTTGCTTTGTGTGATTTGGGTGCTAGTGTTTCCACGATTCCGAAAACTTTATGTGATATTCTAGGCTTCCATGATCTTGATGATTGCTCTTTAAATTTGCACATTGCGGATTTCACCATTAAAATAGCAATGGGAAGGATCAATGATGTTCTTATTGTTGCAAATAGAAATTTGGTGCCCGTAGATTTTTATCGTTCTTGATATAGATTGCAATGTTTCTTGCCCTATTATTCTTGGTAGACCTTTCCTTAGAATGATTGTGCGGTTATTGATATGAAGGAAGGGAATATTAGATTCCAATTTCACTTAAAGAAAGACATGGAGAACTTTCCAGGAAAGAAAGTAAAATTAACTTATGAATCTATCATGCGTGTTACTTATGAATTTAGTGCCAAAGAGGGCACTCGTTAGATCTATCTTTGCTTTTTATGCCTAGCTAGGGCGTTAAATGATAGCGCTAGTTGGGAGGCAACCCAATTTTCTTTATGTTTTTTTGTTTTTTCTCCTGTTTAGTAATAAATCTTGCATCTACCTTATGTTTAGATGTGTTTTTATCTTTTAATTAGTGTTTTTGCCAAGTAGAACCTATAGGATAACCTACGATGATAGTTGATTTGATTCTACTGAAAAACAGAAATTTTTCGCGTACGAATATAATTTTGTTAAATCACAGGAACGTTCTTTTGCGTTTATTCTTTTTGATTCTGTTCAATAAACAAAATTTCCAGGACTTCCTATTTTTGTAGGATTTTTAGAGTTCCAGAAGTTTGCGTTAGTTACAGATTGCTACAGACTGTTCTGTTTTTGACAGATTCTGTTTTTTGTGTGTTGTTTGCTTATTTCAATGCATCTATGGCTAGTAAATTAGTTTATAAACCATAAGGAAGTTGGAATGTAGTAGGTTTAACACCAAATTAAATAAAGAATTAGTTCATTGCAGTACCTTATGTGGTGGTTTAGTTTTCTTTCACTAACGGAGCTTATAAGATTTCCTGTTGAGTTTTGTGTTGTGAAGTTTTCAAGTTATGGGTAAAGCTTTTATGGACTATGGAATAAAGGGTGGCAAGAGCCTAAGCTTGGGGATGCTTGATGCACCCCAAGATATTCAAGAATATCAAAAAGCCTAAGCTTGGGGATGCTTGAGGCACCCCAAGATATTCAAGAATAGCCAAAAGCCTAAGCTTGGGGATGCCCCGGGAAGGCATCCCCTCTTTCGTCTTCGTTCATTGGTAACTTTACTTGGAGCTATATTTTTATTCGCCACATGATATGTTTTTTGCTTGGAGCGTCGTGTATTATATTAGTCTTTGCTTTTTAGTTTACCACAATCATCCTTGCTGTACACACCTTTTGGGAGAAGCCTATTTGATTAGAATTTGCTAGAATACTCTACGTGCTTCACTTATATCTATTGAGCTCGATAGTTTTTGCTCTAGTGCTTCACTTATATATTTTAGAGCACGGTGGTGTCTTAATTTTGTAGAAATTGCTAGTCTCTCATGCTTCACTTATATCTTTTTGAGAGTCTTTTAGAACAGCATGGTATTTGCTATGGTCATAAAGTTGGTACTAGAATGATGAGCATCCAAGTTGGGTATAAGAAAAACTATCATAGGAAGTGAATTGGATGCTATGATCAATTTGATACTTGATAATTGTTTTGAGATAGGGAGGTAGTGATATTAAAGTCATGCTAATTGGGTGATTATGAATTTAAAGAATGCTTGTGTTGAAGTTAGCAAGTCCCGTAGCATGCACGTATGGTTAAAGTTGTGTAACAAATTTGAAACATGAAGTGTACCTGGCTTGTGCATCCTTATGAGTGGCGGTCGGGGACGAGGGATGGTATTTTCCTAACAATCTATCCCCCTAGGAGAATGCGCATAGTACTTGGTTTTTGATGACTTCTAAATTTTTACAATAAGTATATGAGTTCTTTTGACTAATGTTGAGTCCATGGAATATACGCACTTTTACCTTTCCACCTTTGCTAGCCTCTTCGCTACCGTGCATTGCCCTTTCTCACCTTGAGAGTTGGTGCAAACTTCGTCGGTGCATCCAAACTCCATGATACGATACGCTCTATCACACATAAACCTCCTTATATCTTCCTCAAAACAGCCACCATACCTCCTATTATGGCATTTCCATAGCCATTGCGAGATATATTGCCATGCAACTTTCCACCGTTCCATTCATCATCATCATGACATACTTTACTTTTGTCATATTGCCATTGCATGATCATGTAGTTGACATCGTATTTGTGGCAAAGATACCATGCATTATTTTTCATACATGTCACTCTTGATTCATTGCACCATCCCGGTACACCGCCGGAGGCATTCATATAGAGTCATATCTTGTTCTAGTTTCGAGTTGTAGTTCTTATGTTGTAATCAATAAAAGTGTGATGATCATCATTATTAGAACATTGCCCAAAGGAAAAACAAAAGAAGAAAGGCCAAAAGAAAAAAAGAAAGGCCCAAAAAAAGAAAAAGAAAAAAGAAAAAAAAGAAAAAAAGAAAAAATAAGTAAAAAGGGCAATGTTACTATCTCTTTTTCCACACTTGTGCTTCTAAGTAGCACCTTGTTCTTCATGTAGTGAGTCTCATATATTGTGCTTCAAAGTAGCACCATGTTTTTCATATAGTGAGTCTCATAAGTTGTCTTTTTCATACTAGTGGGAATTTTTCATTATAGAACTTGGCTTGTATATTCCTACGATGGGCTTCCTCAAATGCCCTAGGTCTTCGTGATCAAGCAAGTTGGATGCACACCCACTAGTTTTCTTTGGTTGAGCACTCATTTATAGCTCTAGTGCATCCGTTGCATGGCAATCCCAACTCCTCATGTTGACATCAATTGATAGGCATCTCCATAGCCCGTTGATTATCCTCGTCAATGTGAGACTTTCTCCTTTTTTGTCTTCTCCACACAATCCCCATCATCATATTCTATTCCACACATAGTCCTATATCCATGGCTCACACTCATGTATTGCGTGAAGATTGAAAAAGTTTGAGATTATTTAAGTATGAAACAATTGCTTGGCTTGTCATAGGGGGTATAGAAGTTGGGAACATCTTTGTGTGACAAAAAGGAAGCATTGCCTAACTATATGATTTTGTAGGGATGAACTTTCTTTTGCCATGTTATTTTGAGAAGACATGATTACTTTGATTAGTATGCTTGAAGTATTACTATTTCTTTTATCAGTATGAACTTATATTTCGAATCATTTGGATCTGAACATTCATGCCACAATAAAGAAAATTACATTATGAATTATGCTAGGTAGCATTCCACATAAAAAATTCTCTTTTTATCATTTACCTACTCGAGGACGAGCAGGAATTAAGCTTGGGGATGCTTGATACGTCTCCAACGTATCTATAATTTTTGATTGTTCCATGCTATTATATAACCCTTTTGGATGTTTATGGGCTTTATTTTACACATTTATATCATTTTTGGGACTAACCTACTAACCGGAGGCCCAGCCCATATTGCTATTTTTTTGCCTATTTCAGTATTTCAAAGAAAAGGAATATCAAACGGAGTCCAAACGGAATGAAACCTTCGTGAGCGAGATTTTTGGAACGAACGTGATCCCGAGAGCTTGGAGTGCAAATCAAGAAGCAGCCGAGGGCTCCATGAGATAGGAGGCCGCACCCCTGTAGAGCGCGCCCCCTGTTTCGTGGGCCCGTCGGGCGGCCACCGACGTAATTCTTCCTCCTATATATACCTACGTACCACGAAAACATCCAGGGGCACCACGAAACACAATTTCCATCGCCGTAACCTTCTGTATCTGCGAGATCTCATCTTGGAGCCTTCGCCGGCAATCTGCCGGAGGGGGAATCAACCACGGAGGGCTTCTACACCAACATCCTTGCCCCTTCGATGAGTTGTGAGTAGTTTACCACTGACCTACGGGTCCATAGTTATTAGCTAGATGGCTTCTTCTCTCTTTTTGGATCTCAATACAATGTTCTCCCCCTCTCTTGTGGAGATCTATTCGATGTAAATTCTTTTTGCGGTGTGTTTGTCGAGATCCGATGAATGGTGGGTTTATGATCAAGTTTATCTATGAATAATATTTGAATCTTCTCTGAATTCTTTTTTGTATGATTGAGTTATCTTTGCAAGTCTCTTCGAATTATCAGTTTGGTTTGGCCTACTAGATTTATCTTTCTTGCCATGGGAGAAGTGCTTAGCTTTGGGTTCAATCTTGATGCGTCCTTACCCAGTGACAGAAAGGGTTGCAAGGGACGTATTGTATTGTTGCCATCGAGGATAACAAGATGGGGTTTATACCATATTGCTTGAGTTTATCCCTCTACATCATGTCATCTTGCTTAATGCGTTACTCTGTTCTTATGAACTTAATACTCTAGATGCATGCTGGATAGCGGTCGATGTGTGGAGTAATAGTAGTAGATGCAGGCAGGAGTCGGTCTACCTGTTATGGACGTGATGCCTATATAAATGATCATGCCTAGGTAATCTCATAACTATGCACTTTTCTATCAATTGCTCGACAGTAATTTGTTCACCCACCGTAATACTTATGCTATCTTGAGAGAAGCCTCTAGTGAAACCTATGGCCCCCGGGTCCATCTCTTATCATATTTGCTTTCAATCTACTTTTATTTGCATCTTTACTTTTTGCATCTATATTATAAAGTACCAAAAATATATTTATCTTATCATACTATCTTTATTAGATCTCACTTTCGCAAGTGGCCGTGAAGTGATTGACAACCCCTTTATTGCGTTGCTTGCGAGTTCTCAGTTTGTTTGCGTAGGTGCGTGGGACTTTTGAGGAGCCTCCTACTGGATTGATACCTTGGTTCTCAAAACTAAGGGAAATACTTACGCTACACTTGCTGCATCACCCTCCCCGCTTTGAGGAAAACCAACGCAAGCTCAAGACGTAGCAGAGCTCTCCAGGGGCATTTGTAGATCTGCCATGCAGCATATCAGACGCTGCGGAGTTCTACCGTGCCCAGGAGGGGAGCTCAACGGAGAAGCTATTCTGGTCCCAGTATGCTGGGGCCGAACACCCAATGCCTCTGAGTGACCAACTGAAGCAGTTGGTCGAACTCCACAGGGCGGCCGAAGTGGCTTTGAAAGATTTCATAGCCCGGATGTGGCCTGGTGAGCCCCTCCCCACTAGCTACTTCGGCCTGATCAAGCGGATGGTGAATGCCTGTCCGCGGCTTGAAGTGATCAAGCGATCCGTATGCATTGAGGGTGCCCGTCGGGCCTTTGCCCGCGCGAAGGTGCATTGGGGCAAGTTGGATGCAGAGAAGCTGGTGAAGGACGGGCCGCCGGAGGGCAAGGCGCATCATCATCCTGAGAAGTACTATGATGGCATTATGGAGGGCGCTCGTCTCATGGCCGATGAATGTACCAAGGACAAGATGATGATGCGCCCTTAAGGAGGTATCCGACGCAGTGAACAAGGCAATCGGACTATACGACTTTATAACTTTCACTTAGCCATAGAAGTCTATAATTTTAAATTTCGGCGAAGCCCCTAGAATTCGGAGGGCCGAATTAAGGCGCTATATACGCCTAAATCGGACAAGGCCCATTCATCGCCTAAAGCGGAAAAAATCTTTAAGGATTTTAAGACCTCTCGAACAGCGACCAGCTCTCGCCGCATCATGCCGGTCAGTTTTCGGCTTTCTCTACTGAGGTGCTCGTCCGGAAGAATCGGGACACAATCGCAGTAGTTCTCCCTGTGCTACCTTAGCCGATATAACGGAACGTAAGGTACCAAAACAAGGGAGCCGGGCTAACCCAACTGTGGACCCAAGACATGATTCGGAGGCGATGCATATAGTGCTATAAGTCCGGGGTGCTGCACTGTTTAAAGTGTTCGGACTTTTTTTGCCGTAGTACGGGACGCCATAAGAAGCCCCTAGCAAACGAACCATACCAAGGTGTATGGATGCAATATCAAAGAAACATTTGTAAGAAAAAAATGCTCAAATAAGATTAATAAGCTGACGCTGTATGTGATCTCCCATTGATGAATAATACGTTTAAGTGTATGTTCACAATGAATGCATTAAGCAGAGATAAATAGGACTATTTGACATGTCCTATCCAGGGGCAGGCCGCGTACAGATAGATAAAACAGGTAGAACGATCGTAAGTAGATTCCACCTGGGTATTTCCTTCCGTGCGCAAAGCCTGTTGCCTCCTTGGTTTTCTCCCCTGTATAAGTCCGACGATCCGGCTCTTCTAAAGGGGCTGCCCTAAAGCAATGTCTTGAAAAAATAAAAAGGGAGATTTATGAAGGTGTGCTGCGGTGATACCACACTGTTGACTCAGTCATTGTTGCGCCTCCGCCTGTGCCCATGGTATTTTGAGTGCGTAATTGTGTGCGCGTGGCACGAATGCTGCTTTGATGGGGCTTGAGCGGAGGCCGGACTGATAGTCGCGCTCTTGTCGTGCCTGATGATCCTATTACGGGGTGCTCCGGACTCGCTTGACGGTGCTCAAAGTTGTTGTCACCAGATTGGTTTGTCGGAGGAGGCCGCATTGTACTTCCGCCGCGAGGGCTGCAGTATGCTCTTCTTTTCGGAGAGAGCGGTCCATGTTTCCGTTGACAGTTATGACCCCGCGCGGTCCTGGCATCTTGAGCTTGAGGTATGCGTAATGTGGTACCGCATTGAATCTAGCGAATGCGGTTCATCCCAGCAGTGTGTGCTAACCACTGCGGAAGGGGACGATATCAAAGATTAGCTCTTCGCTTCGGAAGTTATCCGGAGATCGGAAGACCACTTCCAATGTTATAGAGCCCGTACAACAGGCCTCTACCTTGGGAATTACACCTTTAAAGGTGGTTTTCGTGGGCTTGATCCTTGAAGGGTCAATGCCCATTTTGCGCACTGTGTCCTGATAAAGCAGGTTCAGGCTGTTGCCGCCGTCCATGAGTACTCGCGTGAGGTGGAATCTGTCGATGATTGGGTCTAGGACCAATGCGGCTGAGCCGCCGTGACGGATGCTAGTAGGTTGATCCCTAGGATCAGAGGTGATCAGACAAGCTGACCATGGGTTGAATTTGGGGGCGACTGGCTCCATCGCATAGACGTCCCGTAGTGCCCGCTTCCGTTCCCGCTTGGGGATGTGAGTGGTGTAGATCATGTTGACCGTTTTCACCTGGGGGGAAATTTCTTCTGTCCCCCCATGGTCGGACGCCAGGGCTCCTCGTCATCCTCGTTGTGCAGCCCCTTGTCCTTGTTTTCGGCATTTATTTTACCGGCCTGTTTGAACACCCAGCAGTCTCTGTTGGTGTTGTTGGCTGGCTTGTCTGGGGTGCCATGAATTTGGCACGAGCGTTCCAGTATGCGGTTCATACTGGACGGTCCCTGATTGCTTCTTTTGAACGGCTTCTTCCGCTGACCGGATTTGGATCCACTGAATCCGGCTTGACTGTCGTGTCTTTGGTGTTGTCGCTGTTGTTCCGTCGCTTGTGTCTGTTGCGCCGTGGCTTGCCGTTATTGTCACGGATGTCCGAAGTGCCAGAGTGTGGCATGGTGCTGCTGCGAGCCAACCAGCTGTCCTCGCCCATGCAAAAGCGGGTCATAAGTGTCGTGAGGGCTGCCATGGACTTGGGCTTTTCCTGGCCAAGGTGTCGGGCGAGCCACTCGTCACGGATATTATGCTTAAAAGCTACCAGGGCTTCGGCATCCGGACAGTTGACTATTTGGTTCTTTTTAGTTAGGAACCGGGTCCAGAATTTCCTGGCTGACTCTTTGGGCTGTTGAGTAATGTGGCTCAAGTCATCGGTGTCCGGTGGTCGCATGTATGTGCCCTGGAACTTGTCGAGGAATGCGTCTTCCAGGTTTTCCCAACTGCCAATGGAATTTGCTGGAAAGCTATTTAGCGAGTGTCGGGCTGGTCCTTTTAGCTTAAGGGGAAGATACTTGATGGCGTGTAGATCATCTCCGCGGGCCATGTGAATGTCGAGAAGGAAATCTTCGATCCATACTGCGGGGTCTGTTGTGCCATCGTATGATTCGATGTTTATGGGTTTGAACCCTTCTGGTAATTCATGATCCATTACTTCGTCAGTGAAGCAGAGGGGGTGCGCAGCGCCTCTGTGCCGGGCTATGTGGCTACGCAGTTCGAATTGGTCTGGGTTGCTGTGTTCGGCCCGGCCGGACTTGTTGATAACGTTTCCGGCGTGACGGTCATCGTCGCGCACTGGGGTGTGCCCCCATGATCCGTAGATCGATCTTGGCTGTCCTGCTTTGTTTTCCAGTATATCTCGCAGGTCTTGCTTGTTGCCCCGGGTCATAGTGTATTGGCGTGGGGGTGCGGGCTGGTATTCGGGCTGATATCCTGTGTTATCCCGGCCACGGGGTGGCCGGTCAGCCGTTTGGCGCTCGAGTTCGTATTCCTCGGCCGCCAGGACTTCAGTCCATCTATCTATGAGCAGGTCTTGATAAGCCTATAGTTGCTGCTGCTTCTTCTTCAGGCTCCTCGCAGTGGACATAAGCCGACGCTTGAAGCGCTCCTGCTCCACGGGATCCTCAGGCACGCCGAACTTGTCATCGCCGAGGCTAATCTCGTCTTCGGAGTGGGGCATGTAGTTGTCCTCCTCCGGATATCCGTCGGTCGCCTGTTCGTCTGGGCTAACCTGCTCATCATCCTGCTCGTCCTTTGCGAAGGCGGGCTGATCAGTGTTGTATTCCTCTTGGGCACCATCCGGATTGTTTTCGTCTCCTGAGCCGGTATTGCTATGGCGGGGCTTGGAGCGGCGCCTACGACGCCCATGTTTTGTTTTTCTCCCTGAGGGGTTATTCTCCGTTGCCTCATCACCATTGGTTTCCTTCGGAGTATCCACCATATATATATTGTATGAGGAGGTGGCTGTCCACTGCCCTGTGAGTGGCGGTTCCTATACTTCTCCCGCATCGTCGTCCATACCGTCGATGTCTTCGGAGTCGAAGTCAAGCACGTCGGTTAGATCATCGATCGTGGCAATGAAGTGGGTGGTGGGTGGGCAGCAAATTCCTTCGTCGCCTGCTTCCCACATAGTTCGGCCAAGAGCCTCCTGACAAAGAGAGAGACTTTAATGAGTTCAGCATGTCGCCAAAGGGCGAGTGCTGGAAGATGTCCGCGGTGGTAAACTCCATCACCGGAGCCCAACCTGGCTCGGCTGGCTCGAGAGTGCGCGGACTGGAACCAACAACCGGATACGAGTCCGGGGGTCCAGAGTCACAGGCTTTCACAGAGGTGAGGCATGTGTTCGGCTCCACCGCCGATGAGTGTGAGGCCTGCGAGACGGGGTCCATCTCTACATCCTTGGGCAACGCAGCCTGCACCGGATTTAGGTCCGGGGCTACTGCAGGGGTGATATCCAGAGCATTGTCCGATAGCAGGTCTAAGCCGTGCTCGTCGTGACTGTCCGGTGCTCCTGACCTAGGCCCGAATCCGTCCAAGATCAAGTCTCCGCGAACGTCGGCCGTATAATTCATGTTTCCGAACCTGACCTGGTGGCCAGGGGCGTAGCTGTCGATCTGCTCTAGATGGCCAAGTGAATTGGTCCGCAGTGCGAAGCTGCCGAACACAAAGATCTGTCCGGGGAGAAAGGTCTTGCCCTAGACCATGTCGTTGGCGATGATTGAAGGAGCCATCGAGCCTTGCCGTGACGACATAGAGGGACTCTCAATGAAAGCACCAATGTTGGTGTCAAAACCGGCGGATCTCGGGTAGGAGGTCCCGATCTGTGCATCTTAGGCTGATGGTAACAGGAAGCGAGGGACACAATGTTTACCCAGGTTCGGGCCCTCTCGATGGAGGTAAAACCCTACTTCCTGCTTGACTAATATTGAAGATATGAGTAGTACAAGAGTAGATCTACCACGAGATCGTAGAGGCTAAACCCTAGGAGCTAGCCTATGATGATTATGATTGTAATTGTGATCGGCCTTCTAAGGACCAACCTCTCCGGTTTATATAGACACCGGAGAGGGCTAGGGTATTCATGGAGTCGGTTATAAGGAAGGAAACACAATATCCGAATCGCCAAGCTTGTCTTCCACGCAAAGGAGAGTCCCATCCGGACACGGGACTGAGTCTTGAGTCTTGTATCTTCACGCTTCAATAGTCCGGACGATGTATATAGTCTGGCTGTCCAGATACCCCCTAATCCATGACTCCCTCAGCTCCCCCTGATGTTTTTAGGGTATAAGAGTATATATAGGTGAAAGAAGTACGTCGGTGGAGCTACGAGGGGACCACGAGGGTGGGGGCACGCCAACCCCCCTGGGCGCGCCCTCCTGCCTCATGGAAGCCTCGTTGCGTCTCTGACTTCAGCCCCATGTCTTCTGGTTTGCTTTCAGTCCAAGAAAGATCATCGCAAAGGTTTCATTCCATTTGTACTCCGTTTGGTATTCCTTTTCTTCAAAACTCTAAAATAGGCAAAAAATTAGACACTGGCACTAGGCCTCTAGTTAATAGGGTAGTCCCAAAAATAATATAAAAGAGCATATTAAAGCACACTAAACACCCAAAATAGATAATATAATAGCATGGAACAATAAAAAATTATAGATACATTGGAGACGTATCAAGCATCCCCAAGCTTAATTCCTGCGAGTCCTCGAGTAGGTAAATGATAAAAACAGAATTTTTGATGTGGAATGCCACCTAACATATTTATCAATGTAATTTTATTTATTGTGGCATGAATGTTCAGATCCAAAAGATTCAAGACAACAGTTTAATATTGACATAAAAATAATAATACTTCAAGCATACTAACAAAGCAATCATGTCTTCTCAAAATAACATGGCCAAAGAAAGCTATCCCTACAAAATCATATAGTCTGGTTATGCTCTATCTTCATCACACAAAGTATTTAATCATGCACAACCCCTATGACAAGCCAAGCAATTGTTTCATACTTTTGATCTCAAACTTTTTCAATCTTCACGCAATACATGAGTGTGAGCCATGGACATGGCACTATAGGTGGAATAGAATGGTGGTTGTGGAGAAGACAAAAAGGAGAACATAGTCTCACATCAACTAGGCGTATCAACGGGCTATGGAGCTGCCCATCAATAGATATCAACGTGAGTGAGTAGGGATTGCCATGCAACGGATGCACTAGAGCTATAAGTGTATGAAAGCTCAACAAAAGAAACTAAGTGGGTGTGCATCCAACTTGCTTGCTCACGAAGACCTAGGGCACATTTGAGGAAGCCCGTCATTGGAATATACAAGCTAAGTTCTATAATGAAAAATTCCCACTAGTATATGAAAGTGTCAACATAGGAGACTCCCTATCATGAATATCATGGTGCTACTTTGAAGCAGAAGTGTGGTAAAAGGATAGTAGTATTGCCCCTTCTCTCCTTTTCTCAATTTTTTTTTATTTTCGCCTTTTCTCTTTTTTTTCTCTTTTTTTATTTTTTTCTATTTTTCGCCCTAAGACTCATCCCGACTTGTGGGGGAATCATAGTCTCCATCATCCTTTCCTCACTGGGACAATGCTCTAATAATGAAGATCATCACACTTTTATTTACATACAACTCAAGAATTACAACCCAATACTTAGAACAAAAAATGACTCTATGGGAATGCCTTCGGCGGTGTACCGGCATGTGCAATGATTCAAGAGTGACATGTATGAAAAATTATGACAATGATGGAGCGTGTCATAATAAACGGAACAGTGGAAAGTTGCATGGAAATATATCTCGGAATGGCTATGGAAATGCCATAATAGGTAGGTATGGTGGCTGTTTTGAGGAAGGTAATGGTGGGTGTATGGTACTAGTGAAAGTTGCGCGGCACAAGAGAGGCTAGCAATGGTGGAAGGGTGAGAGTGCGTATAATCCATGGACTCAACATTATACATAAAGAACTCACATACTTATTGCAAAAATCTATAAGTCATCAAAACCAAGCACTACACGCATGCTCCTAGGGGAAGGGTTGGTAGGAGTTAACCATCGCGTGATCCCGACCTCCACTCATAAGGAAGACAATCAATAAATAAATCATGCTCCGACTTCATCACATAACGGTTCACCATACGTGCATGCTAAGGGAATCACAAACTTTATCACGAGTATCACTCAAATTCACAACTACTCCACTAGCATGACTCTAATATCACCATCTTCATATCTCAAAACAATCATAAAGAATCAAACTTCTCATAGTATTCAATGCACTTTATATGAAAGTTTTTATTATGCCCATCTTGGATGCCCATTATATTAGGACTAATTTTATAACCAAAGCAAATTACCATGCTGTTCTAAAAGACTCTCAAAATAATATAAGTGAAGCATGAGAGATCAACAATTTCTATAAAATAAAACCACCGTCGTGCTCTAAAAAGATATTAGTGAAGCACTAGAGCAATATTGTCTAGCTCAAAACATATAAGTGAAGCACATAGATTATTCTAATAAATGCCGATTCATGTGTGTCTCTCCCAAAAAGTGTGTACAGCAAGGATGATTGTGGTAAACTAAAAGCAAAGAATCAAATCATACAAGACGCTCCAAGCAAAACACATATCATGTGGTGAACAAAAATATAGCCTCAAGTAAAGTTGTCGATAGAGGAAGACGAAAGAGGGGATGCCTTGTGCATCCCCAAGCTTAGGCTCTTGCCACTCCTTATTCCAAAATCCATCAAATCTTTACCCGAAAACTTGAAAACTTCACAACACAAAACTTCAACAGAAAATCTCATGAGCTCCGTTAGTATAAGAAAATAAACCACCACTTTAAGGTACTGTAATGAACTCATTATTTATTTATATTGGTGTCAAACCTACTGTATTCCAACTTCTCTTTGGTTTATACCCCCGATACTACTCATAGACTCATCAAAATAAGCAAACAACACACGAAAAACAGAATCTGTCAAAAACAGAACAGTCTGTAGCATTCTGTATGTTTCGAATACTTCTAACTCTAAAAGTTCTGAAATAAATTGGTGGAAGTGAGGAATTTGTCTATTAATCATCTACAAAAAGAATCAACCAAAAATCACTCTTTTGTAAAAAAAATGACATCTATTCTCGTGAGCGTAAAAGTTTTTGTTTTTTACAGCAAGATCGCAAGAACTTCACCCAAGTCTTCCCAAAGGTCCTACTTGGCACAGACACTAACTAAAACGTAAAAACCACATCTAAAGAGAAGCTAGATTAATTATTTATTACTAAACAGGAGCAAAAAGCAAATAACACAAAATAAAATTGGGTTGCCTCCTAACAAGCGCTATCGTTTAACGCCCCTAGCTAGGCATAAAAACACGAATTGATCTAGGTATTGCCATCGTTGGTATGCAATCCATATGTGGCTCTCCTAATAGATTCATAAGGCAATAAAATTTTCTTCTTAGGAAAGTGTTCCATGCCTTTCCTTAATGGGAATTGGAATCTAATGTTTCCTTCTTTCATATCAATAATCGCACCAATCATTCTAAGGAAAGGTCTACTAAGAATAATAGGACATGTAGGATTGCAATCTATATCAAGAACAATGAAATCTACTGGCACATAATTCCTATTTGCAACAATAAGAACATCATTAAACCTTCCCATAGGTTTCTTAATGGTGGAATCCGCAAGCTGCAAATTTAAAGAGCACTCATCAAATTCACGGAAACCTAGCACATCACACAAAGTTTTTGGAATCGTGGAAACACTAGCACCCAAATCACACAAAGCATAACATTCATAATCTTTAATTTTAATTTTAATAGTAGGTTCCCACTCATCATAAAGTTTTCTAGGGATAGAAACTTCTAGTTCAAGCTTTTCTTCATAAGATTGCATCAAAGCATCAATGATATATTTAGTAAAAGCTTTATTTTGATTATAAGCATGAGGAGAATTTAACACGGATTGCAACAAGGAAATAAAATATATTAAAGAACAATTATCATAATTAAATCCCTTGAAAACCAAAATAGTGGATTCATTGCTACTTAAAGTTTTGACCTCTTCAATCCCACTTTTATCAATTTTTGCATCTAGATCTAAAAACTCTGAATCATTGGGACGCCTTTAACTAAAGTAGGCTCATCCCCAATCCCCTCTTTATCAAGATTCATATTGGAAAACAAAAATTTAATAGGAGTCACATCAATCACTTTTAGATCTTCATCATTATTATCATGAAAACTAGAACAACACACTTTCACATACCAGTCTTTTTTAGCACGCATCCTAGCGGTTCTTTCTTTGCACTCATCATGGAAACTATCGTGGCTTTGAGAGACTCATTGATATCATGCTTAGGTGGAATAGATCTAAGTTTCAAAGAATCAACATCAAGAGAAATTCTATCAATGTTCCTAGCCAACTCATCAATATAAAGCAATTTTTGTTCAATCAAAGCATTGAAATTCTTTTGCAAACTCATAAATTCTTTAACACTATTCACAAAATCAGAGGGCAACTTATTAAAATTTTCATAAGAGTTGTTGTTGGAATTACCAAAATTATTAGACGAATTACTAGGGAACGGCCTAGGATTAAAATTTCCTTTATACGTGTTGTTACCAAAATTGTTCCTACCAACAAAATTCACATCCATAGATTCATTATTATTCTCAATCAAAGCGGACAAAGGCATATCATTAGGATCAGAAGAAACACTTTTATTAGCAAAGAATTTCATAAGTTCATCCATTTTTCCACTCAAAACGTTAATCTCTTCTATCACATGAACTTTTTTACTAGTGGATCTTTCAGTGTGCCATTGACAATAATTAACCATAATATTATATAGGAGCTTAGTAGCTTCTCCTAAAGTGATTTCCATAAAAGTGCCTCCCGCAGCCAAATCTAAGAGATCTCTAGAAGCAAAATTCAATCCGGCATAAATTTTTTGTATAATCATCCACAAATTCAAACCATGTGTAGGGCAATTACATATCATTAATTTCATCTTCTCCCAACCATGTGCACCATGCTCATGATCAAGTTGCCTAAAGTTCATAATATCTTTCCTAAGGGAGATGATCTTAGCGGGAGGAAAATACTTAAAGAAAAAAGCATCTTTGCACTTATTCCATGAATCAATACTATTTTTATGCAAAGAAGAGAACCAAGTTTTAGCATGATCTCTAAGAGAAAATGGAAATAGCTTCAATTTAACCATATCATTATCCACATATTTCTTCTTTTGCATATCACACAAAACAACGAAATTGTTTAGATGGGTTGCAACATCTTCACTGGGAAGGCCAGAAAATTGATCTTTCATAACAAGATTCAACAAAGAGGTATTAATTTCACAAGATTTAGCATTGGTAGTCGGAGCAATCGGAGTGCTAATAAAATCATTGTTGTTGGTATTGTATTAGTCACAAAATTTAGTATTATCTTGAGCCATCGTGACAAGCAATCAATCCAGCACACATGAAGCAAGCGAAAAGACACGAATGGAACAGGGGCGAAGAAAAGGCAAAGATTTTTGAAAATTGTTTCAGAAGTGGGGGAGAGGAAAACGAGAGGCGAATGGCAAATAATGTAATGCAAGGGAGAAGAGTTTATGATGGGTACTTGGTATGGCTTGACTTGGCGTAGATCTCCCCGGCAACGGTGCCATAAATCCTTCTTGCTACCTCTTGAGCTTGCGTTGGTTTTCCCTTGAAGAGGAAAGGGTGATGCATCAAAGCAGCGTAAGTATTTCCCTCAGTTTTGAGGACCAAGATATCAATCCTGTAGGAGACGACGCACAAGTCACTAAATACATGCACAAACAATCAAGAAACTTGCAACCAACGCGATAAAGGGGTTGTCAATCCCTCATGGTCACTCGCAAAAGTGAGATCTAATATAGATAGTAAAGTAATTTTTTTTGGTATTTTTGTTGTATAGATTGGAAAGTAAAGATTGCAAAATAGTAAACGAGATTCAACATTATGAAAAAGAGATGCAATATAATGGAAAAGAGACCCAGGGGCCATAGGTTTCACTAGTGGCTTCTCTCGAGATAGCATGCATTACGGTGGGTGAACAAATTACTGCTGACCAATTTATAGAAAAGCACATAATTATGAAGACATCTAAGGCAACGATCATGAACATAGGCATCACGTCCGTGTCAAGTAGACCGAAACGATTCTGCATCTACTAGTATTACTCCATACATCGACCCCTATCTAGCACGCATCTAGAGTATTAAGTTCATAAGAACGGAGTAACACATTAAGCAAGATGACATGATGTAGAGGGATAAACTCAAGCAATATGATATAAACCCCATCTTTTTATCCTTGATGGCAACAATACAATACGTGCCTTGCTGCCCCTACTATCACTGGGAAAGGACACCGCAAGATTGAACCCAAAGCTAAGCACTTCTCCCATGGCAAAAAAGATCAATCTAGTAGCCAAACTAAACCGATAATTCGAAGAGACTTGCAAAGATATCAAATCATGCATATAAGAATTCAAAGAAGAACCAAATATTATTCATAGATAATCTTGGTCATAAATCCACAATTCATTGGATCTCAACAAACACACCGGAAAAGAGTATTACATTGAATAGATCTCCAAGAACATCAAGGAGAACTTTGTATTGAGAATCAAAGAGAGAGAAGAAGCCATCTAGCTAATAACTATGGACCCGAAGTGTGGGGGAGAACTGATCCACGAACACCTATGGGGCCGGCGGACCGGACCCCTTTCGGTTCGGCGGGGGGCGGAGGTCGCACGAAGTGCAGATCGAGGCGAGGCACACGAGCAGTTTACCCAGCTTCGGAGCTCTCCGGAGAGATAACACTCCTACTGCTGCTTGCCTACTTGTATTATCTGGTGTTCTTGCTCTCGAGCGAGAGTGTGCGATGTTTCCTGTGCTACGAATGAATCGAAGCCGATTGTCCGAACCTATCCGCCGAACCTCTTCTACGTTGCGCATGGGCCTCCTTTTATACGCTAAAGGGGTCACCGACAGGTGGCAACGCAGAGGAGGGTAAAAACATAAAAAGCGAGGTAGTTGATACAGTTGCTTGTACAGTGCACCCTACCTAACCCTGACGGCAGGGGACAAGGGCATTAAATGCCCGTCTGAGTCGCCCAAACAGTGCAGAAAAGGACCGTTAGGGGCACCATCGTTCGCCACGATGGCGATCTTGTCAGCTTCGCATGCCACTGCGCATCGCTGGCTGCACAGCCTCCCGCCACGCGCGCCCGGAGAGGCCCCCAGAGCGACACGTTGGTGGATGCGCTGGAGCATGGGCGCAGAGTGGCCGCCTGCCGCGGCAAGTGCCTTGCCGCTGTTGTTATCTTGCCGGGTCCAGAAGCTAGTCGCTCACCGGGCCCCAGGGTGCCTTGTTTAGTCTTCCCGGCAAGCTCCTCTTGCCGGGGGCATGCTGCCTTGCCGGAGCGCGTGGCGCGTCGCGGCAAGTTCCTTGGAGCGCCTTGGTTGGCCTTCCCGGCAAGCTCCTCTTGCCGGGGTCTTGTCTCCTTAGCTTAAATACTTTGTTCCTTGATGGCTCCAAGGGAACCTTGGGGGATTTTGGCGTTCGCCCGGCAAGCCTTTGCCGCGGGGTGCTGCAACTGCCCGTGCACAAGTTCGGGGTACTAGGGTACCCCTATTCTAGTACACCGACAGGAGCCCCCGGGCCTGGGCCAGACACGGTGCCGAGCGCTGTTGGGCCAGGCCCAAGACAGGGCATGGGCACACGCGTGCTGGGCCACGCCAAATCTTGTTCCGTATCCACCGCACTCTCCCATAACGGCACGCGTTGAATGCGGCATCGTGGGAGAGATCGTGGGTGGTTGTTTATTTGGAAGGCCAAAACGTCTGCCCCGTCCCTCTTTATAAGCAGAGGAAACAGGGGCAGTTCGTTCCCCCTCGCTGGTTGCTGCTACTCCTTCTTCACAAACTCCGCCGCTCCCCCCTTCTTCTCGAAGCCGAGAGAGCAGCGTTCCGCCCCCCCATTGCCACCAGCATCACCACGCCGTCGACCTTCCCCACCACCTCCGCCATGGCCCCGAAAGCCGACAAGGGAAAGGGTGTGAAGTCGGCCGAGGCGCAGCGGCTCGCGGTGCTGCGGAAGGAGCGGGCGATCTTCACCCCCAGCTCGGCGTGCAGGAGCTGAGGGAGTACTTCTACCTCTTTTGGGCGACGGAGACGCGTGCGCATCCGCGCACGAGGGTACTCCCGGCCGCTGCCTCGGAGTCGGCTCCAAATGGGTACCCGTTCTTCCCGCTATTCTTCTATTGCGGGCTCTGCCCGCCCTTCTCGGAGTTCTTTTGTGATATTATGAACACATATGGCTTCCGCCTCCTTGACTTCACCCCCAATGCTGTCCTGACCATGGCAGTTTTCGCACACTTGTGCGAAAACTTTGTCGGAGTCCACCCTAGTGTAGCCTTTTCCGCCATTACTTCATGCCTCGGGTAGAGAGAGGAGAGCCGCGTGCCGGAGGGATTGCTTGGATCTCGAGAGTCGGCAAGAAGGATGCGTACTTGGAGGGTGAGCTCCGCAGCAAGTGGGAGGAGTGGAGAGCGGAGTGGTGTTGGATCGTCGAGGAGGATCCATAGCCCTTCACCGCCGTGCGTCAAACTCCAATAGTGCGCGGCAATGACTGGAGCAACATGGCCCCGGAAGACGAGAGGCTGAAGATCGCCATCACTAGGATTCTTCGCCTCAGGCTTGCCGGGCTCATAGTAGGTGCTGTCGGGGCAGATTTCCTCCGCCGCCGCATTGCCCCCCTGCAGGAGAGGAGGAGGCCCGCCTGGGAATTTAAGAATTCGGCGGACATCATGAGGCTGCGGCCGGGCCTCAACTACAACTTCACTATCTTGGAGTTGGATGCAATGCTCTTGGAATTATTCAAACGCGACCCCCAGCACCCATTCACACTGCCGAGGGGCGTAGTTCCTTTGTGCAATAACTCTTCGCTTGACCGGATCCGCGCCATGATGCCGTTGTGCGATTCACACGGCATCGTCCCAACTTGGCAAGAGCCTGCGAATGACGTTGTGCGAGCGTTCTTCGACACCTTGGAGGAAGTGCCAGTCCGCACCGACGAGCAGAAGAGCCTCACCCATGACACCACCGACGAGGAGCTGCAACTTATCGCTACTAGGGCAGAAGAGGCTGCGGCCGCAGCTGCTGCGGGTGTGTTTGGGTTTACTGTGGAGGAGGCGGAGGCTGCAGAGGCGGCAAACCTTGCCGAACACGCGGAGTTCATGGGCGAAGAGGAGCCTGCCGTTTCTGAAGCTGAGTCGAGCGAGGCCGGCGAGGAGGAGGCTGAGCCTTCAGAGAGCTTGCCACAGGCGGAGCCCCCGGCCCCTCCAAGGAGGCGCCTTCGCAGAGCCGGGGACGCAGCGGGGCGGCAGCCGGCTCCACAGCCACCGGGCCGCATGACGCGCTCTACCGCGGCAAGTAATGTTGCCATGGGAGCGCCTCACGCAACAGCGGCAACTGGAGCGGAATCTTCCCGGGCCACCGCCACCACCCCCGCCAAGCAGGCAAGGGATCCTACTCCTCCACCTCGCCGCACCGGAGGAGGGCCGGACTTCGATCTTTCCGCGCTCAGCTCCGACGAGGAGGAAGAAGAGTGAGTTTCTTTGGTGCTCTTATAATCCTTCAATCTTGCTGTCTTATATCTTGTATCTGACTTGCTCCCATCTGGACTCTTTTCTTTTCAGAACACTGGCCCAGAGAGCGGCGAAGAGGGCCAAGGCCGCGGTGATCGTCATCGAGGATGACCCCATCGCATCGGCAGGAGGTGGGCCCGAGACCATCTCGACGGACCCGGCAATCATTCCTCGGAGCAGCCCCCAGCGCAGCCCCCAGCGTAAGTTCATAGTTTAGCCTTCTGCTGTCGGGCGCGCTTGAGTGCTTTTTCCTTTGTTGATATCTTGCTTGTTGACTTGTGCAGGAGCAGAGCAGCCTCATCAGGAGCGCCCGGAGGCCAGTCCCGAAGTGCCACCTGCTTCGACTGCGCCGCCAAGGGAGGAGTCCCCGGCAAGGGAGCGCTCTCCGGCAAGGGGGGACTCTCCGGCAAGGGACGGCACTGCTGATCCTGCGGAGACCGAGGCCACAACTGAAGATCTTGGCGCAGGTAATCCACTTGCCCAAAAACTTTCCCTTGGGTTCTGCTTCTTTCGTTTTTCCTTTCTTGGATTTTTGATTGATTTTCCTCCCCTCTTTGTTCTTCAGACCCAACTTCGGCTGAGCCAATGGAGACAGAGGGCGCCGACGAGGAAGGTGCCGGTGCTGATGAGACCGCTGGCGAGGAAGCCGCCGGGGCTGCTGCTGCGGAAGCCGGCGAGGGGTCGGGCGATCGCACTAACGACCCTGAAGCCGCAGGAGCGCTGGGCGGTGCGCCGACCGCCGAACCCTCTGCCGCTTCTACGGAGCCGGGCCCCGAGGAGCCCCAGCCCGGCGCCTACTTGCAGGCCGGTGACAACATCTTCATCAAGCAACCCTGGGCATCGATCTCGAGGGCGCCGGTCGAGGGGGAGACTTTTGACGGGGAGGTGCTCGCCTCTGCCGGACTGTCATTGGTTGACGCGCCCGGCAGCAACAGTGGCGAGGCTGAGGAGGAGCAGCTGCTGCGGAAGCTGCTGTCACTCTACCGCACCCGGCAAGCCAAGCTGGCTTCCCGGGAAGCGCTTGTCGCGAAGGTGGGAGTTGACATGGAGAAGCGCGCGGAGGAGGTCCGGGGACAAAATCAAGAAGCTCTTCGGTCCCTGGCGCAGGAGCGGGAGCGAGTAGACGAGGAGCGCACGACCTTTCTTCTCAAGAAGGCCGAGGCTGAGGAGGAACAAAGGCTTGCTGCCGAGAAGCAGTCCGCGCGGGAAGGAGAGCTAGTGCAGCGGAAGGCCCACCTCGACAACTACGAGGAAGAGCTCGCCGAGCGTGAGCGAGCACTTGGCGGGGCGCTCAAGGAGGCAAATGACACCGCCGCAACTACAGAGGCCGCCAAGAAAGAGCTAGAGGAGAAGGTGGCGCGGCTGGAGGCCGATATTGGGAAGAGCGGCGAGGAGCTTGCCGTGCTCAAGCGTGAGCGCGAGAAGGATGCTGCCACCCATGGTGAGCTGCAAGGCCTTCTCGCTGAGAGGGGCAAAGAGCTCAGCGCCGCCAAGGATTCCAAAGCAGACCTGGAGCTAAAGCTGGCCACGCTGACGCAGACGCTGGAGGCCGCCAAGGAGCGAGAGAAGACCTTGGCGGAGAAGGTCAAGGCTGACGCGGCGCTGCTGGAGAGCATTGCAGTTACCCAGAACTCGTTCAGAGACACGGTGGAGCACTGGACCGAGGGTCTGGTAAACACTGTCGCCGTCATCAACAAGGAGCTGGCGTAGCTGGGGATGGATGACTTTGGGTATCCTTCCGACGAGAGCCTTCAACCCAGCGCCAAGCTCAGCCTATTCTTCAAGGGCGTGGCGACGACACTCCAGCGGCTCCGGGAGAGGATCCCGAAGCAGCTGGCCGACGAGTCGCGCAATATCTGCGCCGGGGTTCTCCAGAAGGTGCTGATGAAGGTAGCCTTCCGCAATCCAGGCCTCAGCTTGACCAACGTCCTCAGGTCCTTGCCGCCCGACGCCGATCTGGATGCACTCAAGGCCCTTGTCGCACCCATTGTGGACAAGGTGAGCGAGATCAAGCGAGTCGAGGGCGGACGCGTAGATTAGGCCGCCCATTTCTTCTTTTCCCTTGTCGCTGCTAGTCATGTTATGAGAACAGTCTGTTAGAGCTGCGACAAGTTATCTTTGTAATATAACTTTATTTCTGTTATCAATTGCAATGTTATTTCGTCTACTAGATTCCTTCCTTTGTATGTTTTCACCCTACGCTTTTAGGGAACTTGTCGGCGTAGGCGCCCGAGCCGCGAGCGCTGAGTGCGGAACTTCAGCAGCCTGCTGGCGGCGCTGCTTCCGACAAGAAACCTTGTCGCGACTAGATGTAGCACGCTTAAGCTGTTGAGCGGACTCGAAACAAAGTAAGGGCGCAACTAGCCACGAGTTGGTTCCTCCGTGCACAGGTTTTCCATACAAAGCAGGGTCGTTCGAGGAAGATAACTCAAAAATTTAAAAAAGTGATCACTTAAATTTTGGCAACTTAGCTTTTCTGTCATTTG
>NC_057804.1:295002898-295014418 GCF_018294505.1 Triticum aestivum | reverse complement strand
AAACTTGTGTGCGAGAGAACCTTCTTTTCCTTTAAAAGAAAAAGAAATAAGAGAAAATAATAATATGGAGCTCTTCGGCTCGTTATTGCTTACCGGATGTAAGTGCTGCACAAAGTGTCAGATAATCACATGCAAGAAAGGAACTAACGCATGAAATGGACAAGCTGTGCGGAGCACATGGGGTTTTACTTATGCACGGGATCTGCGCCCGGCTTTGTACAAAGGATTACATGCAACAGCGGCAAGACTTGTACAAAAGGTGGTTGGCGGAACGGGTTCCGGCAACCGCGCCTTATGGGAAAAACTTACGAAGATGTTCTATGTTCCAGGAGTTGCTCACTGGAATGCCATCTTCGGTCTCAAGGCGGACAGTGCCAGGCCTTGTGACTCGTTTCACCCAATAAGGGCCTTCCCACTTTGGCGTCAACTTGTTGGAATTCTTGGCGGACTGAACGCGCCGAAGAACAAGGTCGCCTTCCTCGAAGCTTCTGGCTTTAACTTTGCGGCTATGATAGTGGCGCAAAGCTTGCTGGTATCGAGCAGCTCGTACAGCAGCCTGAAGATGATCTTCCTCAAGGAGCAGCGCGTCGTCTTGCCGCAGCTGTTCTTGCTCAAACTCATCATAAGCGAGCACTCGAGGTGATCCGTATACGAGTTCCATGGGGAGAATTGCCTCTGCTCCATAGACTAGAGCAAAAGGTGTCTGGCAAGTGGCTCGGTTTGGCGTCATTCTGATCGACCAAAGAACCACCGGCAACTCCTCGATCCAGTTCCTTCCGCACTTGTGCAGCCTGTCGAAAGTTCTGGTCTTGAGCCCGCGCAGCACTTCAGCATTTGCCCTCTCTGCTTGACCGTTGCTTCTCGGATGAGCAACAGAAGTGAAGCAGACCTTGGCGCCAAGGTCTTGGTCATACTGCATGAAGGTGCGGCTCGTGAATTGCGTGCTGTTGTCGGTGATGATCCTGTTAGGGATCCCGAAATGGCAAACAATCGACCTGAAGAACTTGACTGCTGACTGTGCTGTCACCTTCCTCACTGGCTGCACTTCCGGCCACTTTGTGAACTTGTCGATTGCGACGTACAAGTACTCAAAGCCCCCGACTGCTCGGGGGAAGGGGCCGAGGATATCGAGCCCCCAGACCGAAAATGGCCAGGATAAAGGGATCGTCTGGAGAGCTTGAGCTGGCTGGTGTATCTGTTTGGAGTGGAACTGGCACGCTTCACACTTGGTTACTTGTGCAGTTGCATCCTGGAGGGCTGTCGGCCAAAAGAAACCTTGCCGGAAAGCTTTGCCGGCAAGTGCTCTCGCGCCAATGTGGTGGCCACATATGCCTCCATGTATCTCCGCCAACAGCTTTTGTCCATCTTCCCGGCGAATACACTTCAATTTCACACCATTGAGTCTTCTTCTGTACAGTATGCTATCGACAAACTGGTACATACTTGACTGTCGGGCTACTCTTTCCGCTTCTTCTTGTTCTTCGGGAAGTTCTCCTGTCTGAAGGAAATGGACAATCTGCTGTGCCCATGCTGGAGCTTGTGGCTCGACAACAAGGACTAAAGGCGCATCTGCTGCTGCGGGAACATCTGCTTCCACGGCAAGGACTCGTGGTCCTGCCGGAGCTTGATGTTCCCCGGCAAGCTTGTCGGAGCAAAACTTGTCGGGAGCGTCTGCTTCAACGGAACAAACCATTAGGCTTGCCGGAGCAGACTGCTCCTCAGCATCCTTGGTGTTGATCTTGGGGACTTTCTTGGCGGCGGCTTCGGGGAGCTCTGCCGGAAGGTAGTCACCAGAAACCAACTTCCTCTTTTTGCTTTGTCCAGTTGATGGTGTTACGGATGGTTGAGTCAATTTAAGCACAAAGATCCCTGGTTCCACAGGTAACTTTAGTGCGGCGCACTTTGACAGGCCATCAGCAATATCATTCTGAGCTCTTGGGATATGCTCCATTTGTAGGCCGTCAAAGTGCTCTTCTTGCTTCCTCACTTCATCGACATACGCTTCCATCAATGGACTCTGGTAGTTCTTGTTCACTTGTCGGACGACAAGCTGTGAGTCACCCCTGACAATGAGCTTCTTAATCCCAAGGTCTGCTGCGATTCTAAGACCGGCAAGTAATCCTTCATACTCTGCAGTATTGTTGGTTGCTTGCTCTTTGGGAAAGTGCATCTGGACTACGTACTTGAGGTGCTCTCCGGTGGGTGCGACAAGCAGCACGCCTGTACCGGCGCCTTACAGCGAGAAGGCACCATCAAAGTACATCAGCCACTCTTTGCTTGCCCCTTTGACGGGGATGCTCGTTTCTGGAATTTCTTCATCTAGGGTTGGCGTCCACTTTGCTATGAACTCTGCCAATGCTCTGCTTTGGATAGTCGAGGTGCTCTCAAACTTGAGGCCAAAGCTTGACAGTTCCAGCGCCCACTTGACAATCCTGCCCGTTGCTTCTAGATTTTGCAGTATCCTCTTCAGCGGAAAGCGAGTGACGACTGTGATCTCATGTGCTTGGAAGTAATGGCGCAGCTTTCTCGAGGCCATGAGGAGGCCGAAAAGCAACTTCTGCACACCAGAGTACCTTGATCTAGCCCCCTGCAGAAGGGAACTGACAAAGTAAACTGGGCGCTGCACCATTCTCCTTGGCATCTTATCATGCTCCTGCGCAAACTCATGTTTTTCGGGACTAGAGCTTGTCGGCGAAGCCCCCTGCTTGTCGTCGGATGGGCCTGCCGTGGTTGCTGGCTCATCATCCGCCTCCCTCTCTGCCACTAACGCAGCACTAACCACTTGATTGGTTGCCTCTATATACAGCAGCAACTTCTCTTGCGGCTTAGGTGCAACAAGCATTGGAGTGGAGGACAGGTATCTCTTCAAGTCCTACAGCGCAGCCTCCGCTTCCGGAGTCCATTTCATGGGACCTGCCTTTTTCAAAATTTTGAAAAATGGCAGGGCGCGCTCGGCAGATCTAGAGATAAACCTGCTGAGAGCAGCCACTTTGGTGCTTCGATCTGCTCAATGGCTTTGATCTTGTCGGGATTGGCTTCTATTCCCCACTGAGACATGAAGAACCCGAGAAGCTTGCCGGAAGGGACTCCAAACACGCACTTCTTGGGGTTAAGCTTGAGGTTGATTTTGCGTAGGTTTGCAAATGTTTTCGTCTAAATCTTGAATCAGGGTCGCCTTGTTCTTGCTCTTGACCACTATGTCATCCATGTAAGCTTCCACGTTTCTGTGTATTTGTGGCTCAAAAGCATGGTGGACTACCCTTGCGAATGTTGAACCAGCATTCTTCAAACCGAAAGGCATCCGTACGAAGCAGTACGTGCCACACGGGGTGATAAATGCGGTTTTCTCTTCATCTTCTTCTCCCATGAAGATCCGGTGGTATCCTGAGTATGCATCAAGAAATGAAAGCAAATCACATCCGGCTGTGGAGTCGACAATCTGGTCAATACGCGGCAAGGGAAATGGGTCTTTGGGACAAGCTTTATTAACATCAGTGAAGTCAATTCAAAGTCTCCATTTCCCGTTAGCTTTGCGCACAACAACAGGATTGGCCAACCACGTGGGATGGAGCACTCCTCTGAAAAGGCCTGCTGCTTCCAGCTTCTTGATTTCTTCTGTGATGAATTCTTGGCGCTCTACTGCCTGCTTCCTGACTCTCTGTTTGACGGGCCGCGCATGAGGACAGATGGAAAGGTGGTGCTCAATCACTTTCCTGGGAACAACGGGGATATCAGACGGTTGCCACGCAAACACGTCGACATTCGCCCGCAGGAAAGGAACGAGCGCGCTTTCCTATTTGGGATCAAGAGTGGCGCTGATGGTGAAGGTACCACCAGTGCCATCCTCCTTGGCGGACACCTTCTTAGTCTCAGGTGGAGCTGCCATTGCCTTCTTGCACTTGCCGGTGGAGCTCGATGGTGCGTCCTCAACGGTAGCGCAGCACTCCGAAGAGGTGCGCTTGCCGGAGTGGGCATCAGAGCTCTTGCCGGACTTGGTCTTCTTCCCCCCGGGAACTTCAGCGGCAAGTGTCCTTCGTTCTGCTGCGGCTACTGCTTCCCGGCAGATCTTGTCGGCACAGATAAGAGCATCCTTCTTGTCGCCAGGGACAGAGATGACACTTATTGGGCCTGGCATTTTCAGTACGTTGTACGCATAGTGAGAGGCTGCCATGAACTTGGCGAGTGCCGGACGGCCAAGGATTCCATTGTAAGGTAATGGAAAGTCAGCAACGTCAAACGTGACCCTCTCAGTCCTGAAGTTCAGCTCACTGCCAAATGTTACCGGTAACGCGATCTTTCCCTTTGGCTTGCTCCTTCCCGGGTTGATTCCTTGAAATGTACCGGTCTCTTCGAGCTCGCTGTCAGGGATCTGGAGCTTCTGGAGCACCACGGAGGAGATCAAGTTCAAACCGGCCCCACCATCAACTAGCATCTTAGTGACCTTGAGGTTGCGGATTGTTGGTGAAACCAACATCGGCAAGCACCCGACCGCAGTTATGTGTTCCGGGTGGTCCTCAATATCAAAGATGATAGGCGTGCTGGACCATTTCGACGGGTGGTTCTGCTGCATTAACCTCCCGCATCCACTGCTTGAGCTGGCGGTGTGAGGTATGCAGAGAAGCACCACCGTCAACGCACAGGACCTCTATAGCTTTCTGGAACTCCTGCTCATCAGTCTCCTCATCATCCATATCTTCATCGTCGCCGTCATCTTCATCCTTGTCGCGGCCGCGAGGAGGTCTGTCTCCTTGTCGCTGCTTGGCCTTGCCGCGGCGTCCTCCTTGGCCGGGACGTTTCTTGCCAGATCCACCAGCTCCTTCCTGGGCCTTCTCCTTGTCGCACCGCTCGTATTCAGCTTTCTGTTGCTCAACAAGCTGCTCAACCCTCTTGCAGTTCTGAAGATCATGGCCCTTGGTGCGGTGAATCTTGCAATACTGCTTGTTGGCGCCGTCCTGCTTGTCGGCGACTGCTGCCTCCGCGGCAACCTCCTTACCAAAGTCGCCAGCTTTGGATTCCTTGGCGCCGCCACCGTTGCCGGACTGCTCAACAACTAGCACTTCTTTGCCTTTTCTCCTCCTGTTGTTCCGCCGCCGGTTTTTCCTTGTCGGGGCAGCATCTTCACTGTCAGATCCTCCCGCTCCTATATTTTCTCCGGGGAGTCTCCTCCATTCCTCAACACGCGCACACTTGTCGGCCAGTGCATATAACTCACTGACGTCCCTGATCTTGCACATTGCCATTTCCTCCCGCATCCTGCGGTTCCGCGCGTTCTGATGGAACGCGCTGATCACCGCGGCAGGGTGGACGTCTGGGATGTTGTGCTGCACACTACTGAATCTCTGAATGTACTTGCACAAGGGCTCTCCTTCCTTCTGGGCGAGCAGGTGAAGATCACTCTCCTGGCCATGAGGCTTGTGTCCGCCTGTAAAGGCGCCAACAAACTGATGGCACAAATCAGCCCAAGAGGATATGGAGTTGTCCGACAAGTGCATGAGCCAGGATCTGACATTGGGCTTGAGCACTAGCGGGAAGTAGTTGGCAAGGATCTTGTCATCTCTTCCCCCGGCAGTTTGTACCGCAATGGTGTAGATGCTGAGGAATTGCCGTCGTAGTTCTCCAGTATGTCTGGCTTGAAGTTCTTTGCACTGGCCCACTGGACTTAACGCAGCTCACGAGTGAACGCAGGACAACCTCCCGCGTACGGAAGATCGCCTGGTTCCCCTGGCGCATACATGTCAACAGAGGGCCCAGCGCGCTTGTCAGATTGACGTCGCGCTTCTCTTTGACGCTCGATGCGGGTTCGAGCGTCTTCTTGTTGTCGATCATGAAGAACTTGGGGCTGATCGCGACGAGCTCGTGGATCCGACGATGCAGTGGAGTCACTGTCGAGGTGGATCCGGCGAGTCGGCGATCTTGGCCTTCGGGGCGGTGATTGCATGGTAGTTGCGCCTCCGCCCGTTTCGTTGCCACCGGCTCGCGTCCGGCGGTCCTGCCGCGGCGGCGACGCGCTCGGCCGCCGTGGAGTGTCGCCGTTGGCGTAGCCGATGAGACTCTGAATGGTGGCTCTCCAATCGTCAATTTTGTCTGACGTCGGAGGGTAATCTAGGAGAAGTTGAGCTCGCGCCAAAGCTTCTGCTAGAGTGGTGGGTGGCAGTGGCGGACGGCGCGAGGAGCGGGACGTGCTCGAACTTCTAACTATGTTACAAGGAGCAGTATCTCGTCCAGGCGACTGTGCCCCGCTCGTGCCAGCACACTGGCGTGCATGCTGGTCTTGAGCGCCCCGAGATCCACCAGCTTCGTCTTGGGCTATCATGCGTATGGCACTGCTAGTGCCATGACGCTGTTGATCTTGCGCCTCCTGAGAGCGGCGTGGAACATATGCAGTCGTCGAGGTTTGTGCAGCCTTGTTCTTGGACCTGGCGACATCATGAGCTTCCTCGTCGACGTCCTTTCTTCCGCCGGCGTCCATCCCACCACTCGTTTGCTCCAATGGTGGCGGAAGTGACGTGGATGGAGCGGCTGCCGCCGAAGTCTTCTTCTTCGGTGGCATGTTGATGAAGGGAATAAGGATCTAGCTCGTGTGGACGCCGGATCTGGTTCACACAATCTCGACACCCCCTACCTGGCACGCCAAATATGTCGGGGAGAACTGATCCACGAAGACCTATGGGGCCGGCGGACCGGACCCCTTTCGGTTCGGCGAGGGGCGGAGGTCGCACGAAGAGTAGATCGAGGCGAGGCACACGAGCAGTTTACCCAGCTTCGGAGCTCTCCGGAGAGATAACACTCCTACTGCTGCTTGTCTACTTGTATTATCTGGTGTTCTTACTCTCGAGCGAGAGTGTGCGATGTTTCCTGTGCTACGAATGAATCGAAGCCGATTGTCCGAACCTATCCGCCGAACCTCTTCTATGTTGCGCATGGGCCTCCTTTTATACGCTAAAGGGGTCACCGACAGGTGGCAACGCAGAGGAGGGTAAAAATGTAAAAAGCAAGGTAGTTGATACAGTTGCTTGTACAGTGCACCCTACCTAACCCTGACGGCAGGGGACAAGGGCATTAAATGCCCGTCTGAGTCGCTCGAACAGTGCAGAAAAGGACCGTTAGGGGCGCCACCGTCCGCCACGATGGCGATCTTGTCAGCTTCGCATGCCACTGCGCATCGCTGGCTGCACAGCCTCCCGCCACGCGCGCCCGGAGAGGCCCCCAGAGTGACACGTTGGTGGATGCGCTGGAGCATGGGCGCAGAGTGGCCGCCTGCCGCGGCAAGCGCCTTGCCGCTGTTGTTATCTTGCCGGGTCCAGAAGCTCGTCGCTCACCGGGCCCCGGGGTGCCTTGTTTAGTCTTCCCGGCAAGCTCCTCTTGCCGGGGCTTGCTGCCTTGCCGGAGCGCGTGGCGCGTCGCGGCAAATTCCTTGGAGCGCCTTGGTTGGCCTTCCCGGCAAGCTTCTCTTGCCGGGGTCTTGTCTCCTTAGCTTAAATACTTTGTTCTTGGATGGCTCCAAGGGAACCTTGGGGGATTTTGGCGTTCGCCCGGCAAGCCTTTGCCGCGGGGTGCTGCAACTGCCCGTGCACAAGTTCGGGGTACTAGGGTACCCCTATTCTAGTACACCGACACGAATGTCTATGGTAAACTACTCACGCTTCATCAGAGAGGCAATGGTGTTGATGTAGAAGCCCTCCATGATCGATTCCCCCTCCGGCAAATCATCGAAAAAGGCCCCAAGATGGGATCTCACGGGTACAGAAGGTTGCGGCGGTGGAAAAGTTGTTTCGTGGCTCCCCATGATGTTTTTAGGGTATAAGAGTATATATAGGCGAAAGAAGTACGTCGATGGAGCTACGAGGGGCCCACGAGGGTGGGTGCACACCCTCCTGCCTCGTGGACACCTTATTGCATCTCTGACTTCATCTCCAAGGCTTCTAGTTTGCTTTCGGTCCAATAAAGATCATTGCGAAGGTTTCATTTCGTTTGGACTCCGTTTGGTATTCCTTTTCTGCAAAACTCTAAAATAGGCAAAAAAACATAAACTGGCACTGGGCCTCTGGTTAATAGGTTAGTCCAAAAATAATTTAAAAGAGAATATGAAAGCCCATTAAACATCCAAAACAGATAATATAATAGCATGGAACAATCACAAATTATAGATACGTTGGAGACGTATCATCCGCTTACGTGAAGGTCCTCGATGCTTAGCCTCACCACTGAATAGATCTCCACGGTTTCCCCACGGGTCATCCTTATCAAGCCATCTTCGATGCCCCATGTACACGATTTTCCCAAACCCGCCATCATTCATTGACGTTAGCTGCTGAAACATCGTATCATCCATGCACCGTGTGCATCCGCAATATCCATGGCACACCTGGCCTACGACATACCCGTAACCAAGATAGTCATGCACCATCATGATCAGCGTGGCGCGGCTCTCATATTGTAATACTCGCCTTTGCTAGCATCCCATATCTTGCCCGGTGTTTTCCATAACGTGTCTAACTCCTCCTAAAGTAGCCCCAGATACAGATTTATATAATTTCTCGATTGTTTCGGCCCTTGAATCAGCATTTTCATGTGTATGTACTTCAACTTCATGCACAACCAGGGGGAGGTTTGTACATCAACAAAAACATGGGCCATGTACTATGGTTTGTGTTCTGGTTCCCAAACAATTTCATGCCATCGGTACACGCACCAAGCACAATGTTCCTTGCATCACATGCGAAATACCAATATTCATCGTTGAACGCTCTCTAGTGGCTTCCATCCATGAGGTGCCTCAGCTTCGAATCATCTCCATCGTGGTGCTTTGTCCTCTCTGCATGACAACGCATGAGATTTTCTTCCTTGGGATCTACAAAATAACGGTGCAGACTGGGAGTGATCGGTAAGTACCATACAACTTTCTGCGGGGATTTCTTCCCAGCCTTCTTGTATCGAGAAGCATTGCACACTAGACAACTTGTTTTCTCCGCTTGATCCTTCCGATAAATTATGCAACGGTTGATGCATGCATGGTATCTAACGTGTGGCAGATCAAGAGGATAGACGATCTTCTTGGCCTCAACTACACTAGTAGGACATAGATTCCCTCCAGGAAGAACATCCTTTAAGTAATTGAGAAGCTCATCGAGGCTAGTCTAATCTAGTTGGGCAGTGAGCCATCAGGTTCACATGATTTGGCATTCTGAAGGTGGCCAGGACACGTTTGGCCATGGTGATCACGAGGGATGCCGGCCCAAAACGGTGGTCTAGCCACTGTTGGTGTCAGCAGGTCTGCTCCGGCCAATTCGGGCTCACCTGAGCATGTCCAGCAGCTTTGCCTCAGTGTTTCCTTCACCCTCGAGCTCTTTCCCCCTCCTGATTTCTCTCCGGCGTGCCGTCACCGTTGCCGCACAGTGTGCACCCATGAGCACCATCGTCTTATTCACCTATGTCCTCTTTCTCCTCGTGACACTAGCCGCTGCTCATCCCATGACCCCCTACTACACTCCCTCGTCGCCTTCCCGCTCCCCCCCGTGACCTCTGTGGCAGCCAGAGCTCTAGCCGGACTCATCGGCGGAGCCTGACTCGGCTTCACCTTGCCCTGACTATTTATAGCCTGCCGCGACCCTATCGAGCTCACCAGGAGCCCCTCCCCCTCTCTACTCACCTCCCGAAGCCCTCTATTCCCTCCCTGGAGTCTCTTTCCGACCGCCACCGCCGCCGTGGTCGTTGCCTTGGCTCTCTCCGATGCCCGCGACCTCGCGCCCCTCTCTCTGTTCCACTGCCACCATATCCCACCACCTTCACCCAGGATCCTCTCCAGAACCCCTTTCCCCTCCTCCGGTGGCCGCAGCATCAAACTCTTCGGTGGCCTAAGCCCACTTCCACTTTGAGCTCAACCGCGGCTGGTCCAGAGCTCCTCGGCGGTAGAGCTCGCCGCTATCCGATGTGTCATCTTCCCCTGATCGTCTAGGTAGGTCGCTCTGCCCCTGCTGTGGTTGGGAATATCGTCAATCACCGTCGAGGCGAGACTCTCTGTTGGCTCGGCGCGCTCCGAGCGAGAGGAGGAAGAAGGTTAGGGCCAGGCGGCCCCTCGCTGCACGACCCCACTTGTCATGGACTAGAAGGATGCTAGCTCAGATAAGTGAAAATGGAATTCGAGAAATACACTTTCAGTGCTATAAAACGTATTCTGAGCTTTATGTTTTCTCCTTTTCAGCCCAGCCAACCGAAGTGGTTATATTGTGAATGTTCGTTGTTTTAGCACTTTTCTGCCTAAAAAGTGAATGGCCACAACTTTTCAACCATAACTCTGATTGAGGTGATTCCAGCGCTCATGTTCTCTGTTCATCGAGCTCTATCTGATGGTACCATTTTATTGATGTTTGCACATTCTGAAATTCCCATTTTGCCCCTGCCCTATATCCAGCCCCTCTGAGAGAGAACCCTTCTCCGAAAAATTCTTCCGTGAGGTGATCACATTTCTTTCCGGAGCATTCACCGACCCCAGGCAAGCCAACCTCTTATCAAGAGCCCCAAATTTAAATGTTGACTTTGCTTGCACCTTGTGTGTGTGTAGTTGCAATAGTTTCTAACAGTTTCGTTTGCAGTTATTCCAGTTATCCTATATGTTTGCAGTGCTTGTCATGCATGCTTGTGCTTCATGATATCTTTTTCCACACTAGCTAGTATGTTGTAATGTCATGTCACTGCTCTACTTCAGTTTCATGCCATTGATATAAATGCTATGATGATTTTTGTACACCATTGATATGCTAGTACATTGTATTGCCATGTTCCATATGCTATAGTTGTTCACTCAAGAAGCTTGGTATTTTGTTCATGCATTTTTATGCTTCGTGCTCATTGTTACATCCATGTTAATCATGCTTACATGTTGATGGTGGAGAAGATATGTCACATCCCTAGCTTTACCCTGGCCTTGGACTAGCTTGGTTGCTGCATCATGTTTAAATTCAAATGAAATTTGAACTGAGGAATTCAGAAGCCTCAAAACCCTAATTAAAAGAAGGGCAAGCACCCTTTAAATTGCATTCTGTGAATCCAAAATGCCCTAAAAATAGTTTTGTGAATTTTGGCAAGAGTTATATATCAAACCAAAATTCTGGAATATTTTTAAGGAATTATTTGGTCTCTGAATTTAAATCAATAATCTATTTGAATTTGGGGATATATTCATAATATATAATGAATATATTTTCAAATGCTTCGAAATGTTTTATGTACTTTTGGAATAGTCCAGAGAGGTAACATAAAATATTTCAGAATGTTTTGGCACTGTATGAAATTATTTTGAATTTGAAAACAGTGGCAAAATAAAATAAAAAGGGAAACAGAACAGAAAAAAATAAAAAGAGAGAAGGAACTACCTGGCGCTCACCTGTGCTGGCCCAGCCCCCCCACTGTGCAGCCCCCCAGCCGGCCCAGCCAACCTCCCCCCTTGTCCTCTTCTTCCTCTGCCAGTAGGCAGAGGCGAGGCGTGGCGCGCGCCTGAAGAGCTCCGGCCACCTCCTGCTT
>NC_057804.1:294994829-295002811 GCF_018294505.1 Triticum aestivum | reverse complement strand
GCCCGAAGAGCTCCGGCCACCTCCTGCTTCGCCGTGGCAGCCTCCCCGACTCCCTCGCGACGCCACGGAGACGCCTCGACCCCCTCGACCGCCTCTCTCTTCCCCTGGACCCCGTTCCCTCCTCTGCTTCCCTCCCGCGCACACCACCGAGCGGAACTCGCCGTCATCGTCGCCGTACCCATGGCCACCGGCCACCCCTAGCCTCGCCGACGCCCCAGGAAGCTCCGCCGGTCCTCCCTCTGCCTCCCCACCGATCCACAGCCCTCCGGAAGCCTTGCATTGCCGCCATCGCCGTCGTCTTCTACCTCGGACCCGCCGGCCATCTTCGTCAAATTCGCCGGCTCCGGACCATCTCCGACCTCGCCGAGCGTTCCTCGTCATCCCCGTGAGTCCCTGCTACGTTTCCCCTCTCTCCCCGTTGGTTTCCCGTGCAATAGCCATGCTAGCCACCGTACCGAGCGCTGCCGTCCGCCAGGGACGCCGGGCATGGCACTGACGTGCTGTTGCGGCCAGTCCGACGGGCCTAGCGTGCTCCTAGCTGCCCCAGGAGTCCGCATAGCCCCTCAGCCAGCCCCCTAACACTCCGTAACCTCGCTCCGGCCAAACCCGAGCTTCGGCAGCCGCCGCGGCCTCCACTCCGGCGAGCTCCGGCCACCCCGCGCCTCCCGCATGCCTCCTTTGGATGCGCGCAAGCAAGGGCAACCCTCTGGTGCCCTTGGCTTGGCCCAAAACCGCTCGCAGCGCCACTTCGGCGAGCTCGCGCCGCAGTTTTGGTCGTCGCCGGCCGAACTCCGGCGACTGCCGACGTGGCACGCCTAATTAGCACTAATGACCCTGTTAAACTAACCCCGTGGCACTGAGAGTGGGCCCCGTAGCGGGTCAAAGCCCGGGTCAACGCGGGATTAGCCCCTGTGTCACTGACGTGTGGACCCCACACGTCAGGTTTGACCTGGACCGCCCGTTGACCTGCTGAGGTCAGCATGAGGTCATGCTGACGCCATAATTCATTTTCTGGAATTATTTTAATTCTAAATATTCAGGAAATTCCAGAAAATGCCTAAAACTTCTAAAATTCATAGAAATTCAACCGTAACTCCAAATTAAATAAATTATATATGAAAAATTATCAGAAAAATTCAAGGAATCCATCTGTCCCATTTTCATGCATGTTAGAACAACTTATCACTACTGTTTAGGGCAAATGAAGTGAATGGCATTTGAATAATCACATATGGAGTTCGAATTTGAATTTTATATTCAAACCAACTTCATTTAATCTGTTGCTAGTTGCATTAGCCCAAAAACACATTCATTTTGCCATGTCATGATCATGCATCATATTGTGCATTGCATTGATTGTGTTTCTTTCTGTGTTGCCGGTATTTGTCCCCTCTCGATAAACGTGATACCGATGATGTGATCGTTGACACTGATGAAGACTCAATGTTATCTTCAGAAGTGCCAGGCAAGCAAAAACCCCCTTGTTCATTCCGATACAATCCCACTCTCTCGCTCCTGCTCTCTTTTACTGCATTAGGACAACAACGATTCATCTGTTACTTGCTGCGGTAGCTGAACCCCTTTATCCTTTGCATGACCTGTCATTCCACAGTAAATAGATGAAACCCACTAGTATGAGTAGGAGTTGTTTGAGCCCTGTTGTGCCTACTCATTCATGTTTGTTTGTCATGCCTGCTACTGCTTAGAGTTGAGTCAGGTCTGATTCATCGGGGATGAATCAGAGGCGTGTGAACATGTCCTACTGTGTGTGAGCTAAGTGTGTGAACACGATTTGGTAAAGGTAGCGGTGAGAGGCCATGTAGGAGTACATGGTGGGTTGTCTCATTGAAGCCGTCCTCAGGAACTGAGTTCTGTGTTTGTGATCCATGATTCAGCTACTACCACGCATTGGGCCCGAAACCAATGGACCCTCTCGGCTTCTTAATCACCCTTGTCCTCTATCCAGGAATTGCAAGTAGTTTCTGGTGTTTGTAGTATGCTGGAGGCCGTGCGCAGCGCTGACCGTAGGGGTGGGCTGTGATGCGGTAGGCACGTGGCCGGGTATACCGGGCGCCCGTTTGGTGTCACGGAACCCTGTACACATCGTTTGGGGCTGTGAGCGAAACTCCGGCCGGATCTCCTCATGGATGGAACCCGAATAGGCAATAAACCTGGACTAGAGACTTGAGTGTTTAGGTAGGCCGTGGCCGACACCCACGTTGGGCTTCCGCTTGAAGGTTGCCGAGTACATGTCGTGTAAACGGCGGTAAGTGGTGAGAGCGTGTGTGAAGAAGTACACCCCTGCAGGGTTAATATGATCTATTCGAATAGCCGTGTCCGCGGAAAAGGACTTCTGGGTTGCTTATATCAGTTCATAGACAAGTGAAAGTGGATACTCTAAAATACGCAAGATAAGCGTGAGTGCTATGGATGGTGTTCTCGTAGGGAGACGGGAGCGGATCCATAGTGGTGTATTGGTTGGTGAATATGTGGACTCGTGTGCGCCACCTCAAAAGAGTTACTCGCAGTCGTAGTTTAGGATAGCCACCGAGTCAAAGCTGGCTTGCTGCAGTTAACCCCCACCATCCCTTTGTTGATAATGATGCATATGTAGATAGTTTTGATGTAAGTCTTGCTGGGTACATTTGTACTCACGTTTGCCTATTTTATGTTTTTGCAGAGAGACTTCAGTCTCACTAGTAATTCCGCGTGGTCTTCGACGTTTAGCTTGTTACCTCAGCTACGATCTTGTGCCCTCGGCAGGATCTGGTAGATAGTCAGGCTTCTCAGCCTTTTTCATTTATAGATGTCTGTACTCAGACATGATAGCTTCCGCTTGTGCTTTGATTTGTATGCTCTGAATGTTGGGTCGTGAGACCCCTGTTTGTAATATCTCGCTCCTCAGAGCCTATTGAATAAATACTTGAGTTGTAGAGTCATGTTGTGATGCCATGTTGTATTTGCACATATCGTACATATTGTGTGTATGTTATTGAAATGCTTGGTATGTGTGGGATCTGACAACCTAGTTGTTTATCCTTAGTAGCCTCTCTTACCGGGAAATGTCTCCTAGTGTTTCCACCGAGCCATGGTAGCTTGCTACTGCTCCGGAACACTTAGGCTGGCCGGCATGTGTCCTTCTTCGTTCCTGTGTCTGTCCCTTCGGGGAAATGTCACGCGATGAATACCGGAGTCCTGTTAGCCCGCTACAGCCCGGTTCACCGGAGTCCTGCTAGCCCAGTGCTACAGCCTGGATTCACTCGCTGATGACCGACACGTTCGATGCTGGGTCATGGATGCCTGTCCCTGTAAGTCTGTGCCACTTTGGGTTTACAACTAGCCATGTCAGCCCGGGCTCCTTATCATATGGATGCTAGCGACACTGTCATATACGTGTGCCAAAAGGCGCAAACGGTCCCGGGCAAAGGTAAGGCGACACCCGTGGAAATACCGTGCGTGAGGCCGCAAAGTGATATGAGGTGTTACATGCTAGATCGATGTGGCATTGAGTCGGGGTCCTGACAGCGTTGGTATCAGAGCTTGACTGCCTGTAGGATTACCAAGCCAAACTGGTCGAAGTTGAGTCTAGAAATTCTTTAGTTATATAAGGGAATTGATTGTGGGATGGAACGTAAGGCTCTTTTTACTCCTTATACCTTATGCCTTCTGATCTGAGTCATCTTATCTTTCCTGCGGGGGTTAAGGAACTAGGCTTCTCTTCTTTCTATCAGGATCACGTGTTACTAATCCATAGACCTATAGAATTGTTGGACTTAAGCCTCGCTTCAGTTCCTATTACTTCCGTATGTTAAATTGTTGATCTCGAAACCTTGATATTGTGCCTTTGAGTGGTTATGCCACCATTTTTGTGAATGTCTCAAATCTTTTCTGAGCATTTACAGCCGTTATGCTGTCCGAGTCATCCCAGGTTTCTAAGTAGTCTGATGCATTTGCAAATCCTTTTCCTCTGGTTTCAATGTCTTTTAGGCCAGGTTAATCACACAAATTGTTGAGTTGAGGTACTCTACTGCCTCGACCTTTATGTTGGAGTTATTACTATGACCCTAGGTGTCTCAGGGGATCATCTAGTAGTCTAGCCATGTTTTGTGTCCCAGTGTGAAGTTTCTGGCTTTTATTCTCGAAAGCATCCCGTGATGCTACTTAGGAGTAGGTATTCTGTTCCTGGGTTCTTGAACCCGAGATTCACTCTACCTACTTCCTGTTGATAGTAATTGCTAGTGCCTTTAGGATATTAGTAACCTTTGCGATAGTCCTTGAAGTCCGTGGTATCTTCTTCTTCCAAATACCATGAACTACTTATGGCAGAAGTTCCTCGTTGAACTGAAATATCACAACAGGATTATTCTTGATGAGTTCTCCATTATATATTGTGACTCTGCCAGTTCTACCTTTCTGCATGGGTTATCCGGAAGAAACATGTTGAACTTGGTTCGACATACTAATCTATGCATCCACAACTCAGAAAATTATATGTTCCTTTGAGTTGTTCTCTTTAGTTGTCCTCTGACCCTCGTCTATCAATTGATAGTCAAGAGTATGCGTGCATTCGTTTATCGATGCCTATTACTCTTGTGGTCCGTCAAGCCATTCTGTCCTAAATGACTTGGAGAAACAAACTCCAGTACCTCATCCATATCTGGGATTGGGTCAAAGTAGTTGTATTCCACAGATCAAATGCCAATCCAGCTTTTGGTTCTGTTCTACCTTGGAGTATTACCCCCTTTATGTCAGAATTGTCATGAGAACTGCACCAACTCTCATGAATTTTGACGTAGTGATACTTCTCACCATCATTAGTCATTCCTCGGCCCTCATGTTGATGCAACCGGAATACCGACAAATGAATTGTGATGTGTGAAATCAATACTCCCAGCAACTTTGTTGCTTGGTAGTTAAAGGATAATAGTTTCATTCTTAGCGTGTTGGTTTTTGAATCATCCTTCTAAGACTGATCGTGCTACCTAGTCCTTATTTCGGTGCACCCTTCGATTGATGAGTTAGGATCTTGTCAAGTCCTCACTCATTTGATCATATCGTCTTGCCCTCAAAAGCGAGATTGTTCTCGAGCTTAGTAACATACCGGTGGTTCGTGATTTTCCGAATATCTTCTCGTAAGTATTACCAGGTTGTTCCCTGACTGTTATGTTGAGCTCGTGATCAAGTTGGTTTCTTGTGAACCACCTTCTCTCCAAGAATCGGTGTTAGATATCCCTGAGCTAGTTGGTTAAGCTAGACAACAACTTGGAGAGTTGGAAGATAAAAGCTTGCCTGACTTAGTTCGTTCCAAAGGGATATTCTTGTGTAGTGTGTGTTGAAGAAAGATGATATCTTCATCGATTGGTCCTTGTGATCAGTTGCTGGACCTATTGTCTTATCAATCCTTTGATTTGAGTGTGGGCTATCATCAAATCAAATCAGTACCAACGATGCTCGTAATGTTGTCTTATTCGTGGTTGATCCCTCAAGCATACACCATTACATCTTTGGTCTGACCAATGCTATCACCGTGTTCACTTAACTATGGAATTCCTTTTAAAAGGAAACCTAGATGAATTGTTGTTGAGCCCATTGACAACATCCTTATCTCCTCCATGATTTTGTTGGACATTAAGCTAGTGTTGGAAACTTTGAAAGCATTTTCTTCATGCTAGCTCATGAAGTATATGTTTGGATGAAGGTAGTGACTTCATTTAATTCATGTGCATCTGATGCAAGTTGCCGCCGTGGATTCGAGAAAGTCAATGTTGCTTTCTTTGGAATCATTCCAAATCAGTCATGCACACGTGCGAAGAATGCTGTGGTTTGAAGACTTACAACCTTCAATCTATATGTATCCCTAGCACACCAAGCCACTGATTGATTTGTTCAAGGAGAAGGAGTTTCTTCATAAGAGCTAATCCGGACTTATGTAAGGACTTCGATACCCTCGTTGATGGTTCCCCCTTCTGAACTCGGTAGTGTTTTATTATAAGACTACTTTGTGGTCATGCTTGTCTTGGACAACGTGTTCACATGTTTGTAGCAGAACCAGCTCATGTTTTGGAGCTTGCTATCGTAGTTCATCTCCCGAGAATCCCGCAACGTCGTCTCGTCGATTTGTGTTGCAAACTTCCATTTTTCTTCCTAGACTCGATGAGTCTGGAATATCCTGACACCAACCAGATCTGAATCGCAGGCAGATTTGATGGTTTGGAACCTTTCCCAAGAACTATAATATCGGTCCCGCGAAAACCGGTAAAGTGGATGTCGTGGCCAACACACCCCGCCGGGAGACCTAATATTGTAGTATCTTGATTGGAGAAGTTGGCCACCTTCCCATAAGGATTTCGTAGGAATTACCTCCGTAACTGTTCCTTATGGATTCTTGTGCTCCCGAAGTCCGACCTTTACTTGATGTTCTAGTTATCAAACCATATCTATGAATGGGATACACTAGCACGTCAAGGAGAACATTAGAAGCGGAGTGCTAAATGTCTCTCGGTCGATCATCCAGATTTCGTTCCCTTGGCCTCGCTAAGATGAAATCTGAGAAAGTGTTATCCTCCTTTGCATCTGCATCGTCCATCGCTATTCATCATGGTAGTATGTTGTGTTGTCAGCACCCTTGACGCGGTTGTTGATAAAACCTTGATGATTGTGGAAATGCTCAAGTTCTTGAGAGCACGCACAAGGGCTACGTGTTATCATCGGCTCTAACTGGGATTCCTCTCAGTTTCCTCGGAAATGCTATGACCTTTCAAACCGTGAATTCACTCTCTATTGTTGGGTTCTTTCCCAGTTATCAGAATCATTCCCAGCATTTGCATTCTGTTCCTAGCTTGCACCGTCAATGTGCCATTCTACCATGGGTCTCTTCCATCTTCGGTGATAAGGAAATTCATCCATTACGTTGTCTTCAACAAGGTAATCCACATCATCCAAGTTCGAGTATGCCATTCTACCGAACCCCTCTAAAATGATCGCTTGTGATTGCCTTAGGCTGGTATAAAGAGGTTCAATGATCTTTGAATCAAAAGTAATTCTTTTTTTCACTTAAGAGGGATATATATCTACGAGTCACCATCCCTAAGGTGCATCATTATGGTGTCATGTCAACTTAACTCCTCGCTACGTGGACAATCGTTTACCACCCTCTTGAGTGTGGAATTGTTGTCCACCTAGTGCACCTTCGTCATCCGTCTTTTTCCACCCCTCTTGATGTGTAACTCGTGTCTCAACCCGAGAGATGGTCCTATGTCTCATTCCATGAGTTGTTCGATCTTCGAGAAGATCGACCCTTCTAGAGTCTCCTTCTTCCCTCCATGTCATGTTGACAGGATTTCTCAGAGCAAGACGACAAGACAAAGATGGTGAATGAATCAACGTTCCTATGAAGTGCAACCTAGATCGTGAAGATTGTACTAGTTGCGTTCCCCCTTCACCTTACCCTACGCTTGAATCTCGAGACGAGATTCTTGTTTAGTGGGGGTGAGTTGTCACATCCCTAGCTTTACCCTGGCCTTGGACTAGCTTGGTTGCTGCATCATGTTTAAATTCAAATGAAATTTGAACTGAGGAATTCAGAAGCCTCAAACCCCTAATTAAAAGAAGGGCAAGCACCCTTTAAATTGCATTCTGTGAATCCAAAATGCCCTAAAAATAGTTTTGTGAATTTTGGCAAGAGTTATATATCAAACCAAAATTCTGGAATATTTTTAAGGAATTATTTGGTCTCTGAATTTAAATCAATAATCTATTTGCATTTGGGGATATATTCATAATATATAATGAATATATTTTCAAATGCTTTGAAATGTTTTATGTACTTTTGGAATAGTCCAGAGAGGTAACATAAAATATTTCAGAATGTTTTGGCACTGTATGAAATTATTTTGAATTTGAAAACAGTGGCAAAATAAAATAAAAAGGGAAACAGAACAGAAAAAAATAAAAAGAGAGAAGGAACTACCTGGCGCTCACCT
>NC_057804.1:294959063-294994741 GCF_018294505.1 Triticum aestivum | reverse complement strand
AAAAGAGAGAGAGAAAGACCCGTACCTGGGCCACTTACCTGTAGCCGGCCCAGCTCCCCCACCTGGCCGGCCCAGCCCACCTCCCCCCTTGTCCTCTTCTTCCTCTGCCAGTAGGCAGAGGCGAGGCGTGGCGCGCGCCCGAAGAGCTCCGGCCACCTCCTGCTTCGCCGTGGCAGCCTCCCCGACTCCCTCGCGACGCCACGGAGACGCCTCGACCCCCTCGACCGCCTCTCTCTTCCCCTGGACCCCGTTCCCTCCTCTGCTTCCCTCCCGCGCACACCACCGAGCGGAACTCGCCGTCATCGTCGCCGTACCCATGGCCACCGGCCACCCCTAGCCTCGCCGATGCCCCAGGAAGCTCCGCTGGTCCTCGCTCTGCCTCCCCACCGATCCACAGCCCTCCGGAAGCCTTGCATCGCCGCCATCGCCGTCGTCTTCTACCTCGGACCCGCCGGCCATCTTCGTCAAATTCGCCGGCTCCGGACCGTCTCCGACCTCGCCGAGCGTTCCTCGTCATCCCCGTGAGTCCCTGCTACGTTTCCCCTCTCTCCCCGTTGGTTTCCCGTGCAATAGCCATGCTAGCCACCGTACCGAGCGCCGCCGTCCGCCATGGACGCCGGGCATGGCACTGACGTGCTGTTGCGGCCAGTCCGACGGGCCTAGCGTGCTCCTAGCTGCCCCAGGAGTCCGCATAGCCCCTCAGCCAGCCCCCTAACGCTCCGTAATCTCGCTCCGGCCAAACCCGAGCTTCGGCAGCCGCCGCGGCCTCCACTCCGGCGAGCTCCGGCCACCCCGCGCCTCCCGCATGCCTCCTTTGGATGCGCGCAAGCAAGGGCAACCCTCTGGTGCCCTTGGCTTGGCCCAAAACCGCTCGCAGCGCCACTCCGGCGAGCTCCCGCCGCAGTTTTGGTCGTCGCCGGCCGAACTCCGGCGACTGCCGACGTGGCACGCCTAATTAGCACTAATGACCCTGTTAAACTAACCCCGTGGCACTGACAGTGGGCCCCGTAGCGGGTCAAAGCCCGGGTCAACACGGGATTAGCCCCTGTGTCATTGACGTGTGGACCCCACACGTCAGGTTTGACCTGGACCGCCCGTTGACCTGCTGAGGTCAGCATGAGGTCATGCTGACGCCATAATTCACTTTTTTGGAATTATTTTAATTCTATATATTCAGGAAATTCCAGAAAATGCCTAAGACTTCTAAAATTCATAGAAATTCAACCGTAACTCCAAATTAAATAAATTATATATGAAAAATTATCAGAAAAATTCAAGGAATCCATCTGTCCCATTTTCATGCATGTTAGAACAACTTATCACTACTGTTTAGGGCAAATGAAGTGAATGGCATTTGAATAATCACATATGGAGTTCGAATTTGAATTTTATATTCAAACCAACTTCATTTAATCTGTTGCTAGTTGCATTAGCCCAAAAACACATTCATTTTGCCATGTCATGATCATGCATCATATTGTGCATTGCATTGATTGTGTTTCTTTCTGTGTTGCCGGTATTTGTCCCCTCTCGATAAACGTGATACCGATGATGTGATCGTTGACACTGATGAAGACTCAATGTTATCTTCAGAAGTGCCAGGCAAGCAAAAACCCCCTTGTTCATTCCGATACAATCCCACTCTCTCGCTCCTGCTCTCTTTTACTGCATTAGGACAACAACGATTCATCTGTTACTTGCTGCGGTAGCTGAACCCCTTTATCCTTTGCATGACCTGTCATTCCACAGTAAATAGATGAAACCCACTAGTATGAGTAGGAGTTGTTTGAGCCCTGTTGTGCCTACTCATTCATGTTTGTTTGTCATGCCTGCTACTGCTTAGAGTTGAGTCAGGTCTGATTCATCGGGGATGAATCAGAGGCGTGTGAACATGTCCTACTGTGTGTGAGCTAAGTGTGTGAACATGATTTGGTAAAGGTAGCGGTGAGAGGCCATGTAGGAGTACATGGTGGGTTGTCTCATTGAAGCCGTCCTCAGGAACTGAGTTCTGTGTTTGTGATCCATGATTCAGCTACTACCACGCATTGGGCCCGAAACCAATGGACCCTCTCGGCTTCTTAATCACCCTTGTCCTCTGTCCAGGAGTTGCAAGTAATTTCTGGTGTTTGTAGTATGCTGGACGCTGTGCGCAGCGCTGACCGTAGGGGTGGGCTGTGATGCGGTAGGCACGTGGCCGGGTATACCGGGCGCCCGTTTGGTGTCACGGAACCCTGTACACATCGTTTGGGGCTGTGAGCGAAACTCCGGCCGGATCTCCTCATGGATGGAACCCGAATAGGCGATAAACCTGGACTAGAGACTTGAGTGTTTAGGTAGGCCGTGGCCGACACCCACGTTGGGCTTCCGCTTGAAGGTTGCCGAGTACATGTCGTGTAAACGGCGGTAAGTGGTGAGAGCGTGTGTGAAGAAGTACACCCCTGCAGGGTTAATATGATCTATTCGAATAGCCGTGTCCGCGGAAAAGGACTTCTGGGTTGCTTATATCAGTTCATAGACAAGTGAAAGTGGATACTCTCAAATACGCAAGATAAGCGTGAGTGCTATGGATGGTGTTCTCGTAGGGAGATGGGAGCGGATCCATAGTGGTGTATTGGTTGGTGAATATGTGGACTCGTGTGCGCCACCTCAAAAGAGTTACTCGCAGTCGTAGTTTAGGATAGCCACCGAGTCAAAGCTGGCTTGCTGCAGTTAAACCCCACCATCCCTTTGTTGATAATGATGCATATGTAGATAGTTCTGATGTAAGTCTTGCTGGGTACATTTGTACTCACGTTTGCCTATTTTATGTTTTTGCAGAGAGACTTCAGTCTCACTAGTAATTCCGCGTGGTCTTCGATGTTTAGCTTGTTACCTCAGCTACGATCTTGTGCCCTCGGCAGGATCTGGTAGATAGTCAGGCTTCTCAGCCTTTTTCATTTATAGATGTCTGTACTCAGACATGATAGCTTCCGCTTGTGCTTTGATTTGTATGCTCTGAATGTTGGGTCGTGAGACCCCTGTTTGTAATATCTCGCTCCTCGGAGCCTATTGAATAAATACTTGAGTTGTAGAGTCATGTTGTGATGCCATGTTGTATTTGCACATATCGAGCATATTGTGTGTATGTTATTGAAATGCTTGGTATGTGTGGGATCTGACAACCTAGTTGTTTATCCTTAGTAGCCTCTCTTACCGGGAAATGTCTCCTAGTGTTTCCACCGAGCCATGGTAGCTTGCTACTGCTCCGGAACACTTAGGCTGGCCGGCATGTGTCCTTCTTTGTTCCTGTGTCTCTCCCTTCGGGGAAATGTCACGCGATGAATACCGGGGTCCTGTTAGCCCACTACAGCCCGGTTCACCAGAGTCCTGCTAGCCCAGTGCTATAGCCTGGATTCACTCGCTGATGACCGACACGTTCGATGCTGGGTCATGGATGCCTGTCCCTGTAAGTCTATGCCACTTTGGGTTTACGACTAGCCATGTCAGCCCGGGCTCCTTATCATATGGATGCTAGCGACACTGTCATATACGTGTGCCAAAAGGCGCAAACGGTCCCGGGCAAAGGTAAGGCGACACCCGTGGAAATACCGTGCGTGAGGCCGCAAAGTGATATGAGGTGTTACATGCTAGATCGATGTGGCATTGAGTCGGGGTCCTGACAAGATAATAGTATGACTTAATAATTACAAACCTCCTCCGTCATCGATGGGATTGAGTCATAGTGCAACCAAATCAACCTTTTCTAGTGCAGCCACAATTGCCTTTTATGGGAAGGCCTTAATGCGGTATATTGTCATGCCTCTCGCAAGTGCCTCCCACCAGGGAAGGTTATGGGCGTGCGCTACCCTGATAAGGTAGGCGAACATAAGCCTTGTGTGCCATGTTTGGTTTTGAGCTCATGTCCCCGTTTGGGACCATTTTGTTTTGCAAAGACGATGGCCGTTGGATATTCGGAGTGGCATCAGGGCCACCCATGACTTAGCACAAAGGGGAGTTGGTCGGAGTGGCCAAGAGGGTGTCTTGGCAATAGATCGGTTTCATCGAAACATCGTTGGTCCACCTGAATGGGAGCACAAGGCCATGGGTTCCATGGTGTGGGTACAGTGTGGTAACCTCTATAGAGTGTGTTTAATCTATCGATAGCTGCATCCTCGGTCATGGGCACAGTTCATAGTAGGTCACACTATCAGGTCTTGGTCGAAATGGAGGATAAACCTAATATTAACTAAGTTGATAAATAATGTGCTATAAAGAATGTGGTGACCTACACTATTAGATAGTCAAGAGATGTCACGTCTTTGTTTCGGATATGACACAAGATGAGATCTCGGTGAGTCATGATTTTGCCTAGAGAGGTAGTGGCTGAATAAGTGATTGATGAAGAGTACGTCTTCACGGGAGGTAACTGGTAGTTCATTTTCAGCATTGTTCATGCATGTACCCATGTCTCGTAGATACATCAATGCCATGCCATGTTATGATTGAGATACTATGCTATGTTTTGCTATTGTCGTGTTAGAAGTATGTTTTGATATGCCATGTTATTTCCATGCTATTAGATGCTATGATGTTGTCCATGCCTAGTTTGATCTATGTCTCCTATTCTCATGCTATATTTAGTTTCTATGATGAGGTAGATTCTTGCATGCGCTTGGTACTTGCTTTGTCATCTGCTTGTTTGGATGCTATGTATTTGGTTGTCTTGTGAGCACATTCAAAGTACTCACCTGGCCTTGCACGTGGCCAGATTGCAGGAGGAGATTCGTCGTGCTAGGTTGTATCATTGCCAGTCATGTGAGTTGTGGAGCCCAGCCAGAGTCGATGTGCTAACAAACCAAGACTTCCGCCACCATTTAGATAGCCTTAGAGCTATGCCAGATGATTGTATTCATCAATGATGTAATCCTCTATACATTTATTTGATGAATATTCTTGTACCTAGAATGTTGTATCATGTACCTGTCGTGCGTCAGGTGTTATCCTAGGCTGACGTGGGAAGGCCCCTGCTCCATGCGGATCGAGGTGCCACAGGATTTGGTACCAGAGCAGCCAGGCTAGCATAGGATTACTCTAGCTTTAGACCACCATTTCCATCAACTCGTAATGACCTTAAGGGATTTGACCCATCCCTAGCATCCGACATGACCACCATTGAGAAATGGTGGTGAAGACGGGATTGATACGTCCCTACCCCGCTATCCCCGCCTAGTTTTCCGTGGATTAGATAGCAACCCTATTCTTTCTGGTTGGCCACACAGTGTACCCTTCGCCATTAAGAGAAAGGGGCCATGCCATGCGCACGTGTCTTGCATAGCTGCCTATAAAGCCCCCTTTCTGCTAGCCGCATCACTCCCCACTCAGTCACTCTTGTCCCTGCAGAGAAGCCTAGATAGTAGCTCCATATGGGGAGCCACATACGGTTTTCTCCGAGAGCCCATCTTTTACAGCAGTACCTTTGTGGCTGGTCACATTGGCTTTCTGCCTCTCCTCACTGACATGCTCACCCAAGCCCTTGGTTGTTCCTCCAGTCCTGAGTATTTGGTGTTCCAAGCAGTACCCGCCCCTCATCTTGCCGATTCCAGACCAAGGTGAAATCTTCCTACGTCCAGCTGAGGATGGTTAGACCTTGATCATCCAAGGCAAACCCATGCCCACTCTAGAGTTTTATATTCAGACAGCTACTGTGGAAGCTATCTTCCATCTTCGATGCCAGTTTCCGTAAGTAGCGAGATGACGGGAGTTATATTTCTTCCCTGTTGTGACCAGCCTAGGGACAGAGTATCCCATCACTGTCCAGTAAGGTGAACCAGCCATCGCTCGTCTGGTGCAGTTCATTACTGCCCAGGGATTGGTGATTGGTAACCTGATAAAGGAGTTCAAGACTTTGGACCGCGAAGCTTCTTAGGTAGTCAGAAAAGCATATTGTGAGGGCCGCCAGATTGCATCTCAAACCACTGTTCCCATGCCATCCAACCCAGTGGTATGCTCTCATCTGGTGCCTTGGCTGATGTCAGGTATCATCAACCGCGACTCCATTAACAAGGGAATTTACCGTCTTCGCTATCAAGGTTTGCTTGGGCAAGCTGTAGCCACGTCCCAAGCAGTTGAGCTGCAACCCATCGAGGTGTATGCCGATGAAGGTCAAGATTGGCTCTGTCTTCGTCTTCCAGGAGAGCCCCAGCAAGACTAGTCCTCTGTGTGACCTCAGTCACGCGGTCAGGTGATTCTGTGAGTAGTCCAGTCTGTCTATTCATCCTTGATATGAGGATAGAGCTATGTATCCCGGAGTGAGTTGTTTCTTTTAGCGCATAGCGCCTTCATGCTTTGTTGTGTTTTTGTACTTTTTGTAACCCGTATGTTATGTTTTATGTACGCTTTCTTGTTTTTTGGTTTTGTTTTTGGTTGTCTGTCTGTCAAGCAGAAATGTTTGACAGGGTTGGAAATGTGTTTCTAACAAGATTTTAATTAGTAGATCACGTATACTAAACAACATTGACTTGTCCTGAGTCTATAATAAAATGTGCGCTGGTGTAGGTATATGTATACAAGGAGTACATATACCCGCTAGCATTAAAACACCTTAGTAGGATTTGTCTGGTGCATTTTTCCTTTCCATATTTGTTGCATTTGTCTACATGTTAGTTTAGATTGTACTGCATACTACAAGCATACTCGGTTCACCCACGAGTACATTTGGGTAGTACTCGGGGGAATGCAAAGTCACCTATCTATCTCTATTTGTGCATACCCCGTGTGCCAGATTTCCAATCGAGAGCCTCTCAGATGCATTTCTGTCTGGCAGTTCCTTGTCTCTAATCCTTTTCCCCAGTCCCAAATGCATTTCCGGAGAAACACTGCCAACTTTATTTCACTCAATCTAGTACATCTACTACCGTACAGATTTCAACTCCGATTCTCCTCGACACCTACTTTTCATGGAGCTATCCGCGAATTTTTTTACCCGTGCCATGGTGTGATTCCTGAGCTGGCGTAGCCACCTCATCTGCATCCGGACCCCATCACCACCATTGTCTATGCCTTGTGTGGTGCAAGAAAGTCTCCACTCTGCTCCATCGCAGCACGTGATTACTCCACCAACGCAAAGCGATGGAGGATCAAGCGTGGCGGAGCACCACCCAGTGCACCACCATCTCCCGCATCTCGAGCCACCGCACCTTGTCACGCATTGCCTTGAGATCGGTCCTGCCTGATGAGCATCACCAGGATGATCGATGAGCCGATCAGCGTGCCCAGTAGCGTAGAAAGGAACCACTGCCAGCGCCACCAGGAACACGGCTTCACTGAAGGAACTCGTCTCGATCGCATTCAAACCGAAGAGGTAGTAGAGCAGCATTGTGTTTCTAGGTTGGAGGAGAGTCGTGCGGCCGTCTTTTATAGCCCAACCCCAGTGTATGGTGAGCGAGGTCCAGGAGAACCACTCGTCGCTCGATCACCGGCATCCAGGAGGCGAATCCGTGAGCAGTACTAACAAGGTGTTGGCCGGCGACATGAGTGCTCTCTGCACTGGCACCATGCATGCCGCACATTATGGTACTAGGGCCCCGGTGTTGGTGTCAAAACCAGCAGATCTCGGGTAGGGGGGCCAAAGCTGTATGTCTGAGGATCGATGATAACTATGATCAAAAGGACACAGTGTTTACCCAGGTTCGGCCCCTCTAAATGGAGGTAAAACCCTACTCGTCCTTGATTATATTCGATGAGTACAGGGGTTACAAGAGTTGATCTACCTCAAGATCGTAATGGCTAAACCCTAGCTTGGCTAGCCTATCAATATTGTGATCTTGCCTTCGATCTAACCCTTCGGTTTATATAGATACCGAAGGGGCTTAGGGTTGTACAAAGTCGGTTTAACAGAAAGTAAATAGCATATCCGGACACCTAAAATTGCCATCCACGTATACGGGAGTCCCTATCCAATAGACCGGACGCCCGAGGACCGCTCAGTTCAGGGATCCCTCAGTAGCCCCAGAACCAGTCTTCAATGATGACGTGTTCGGCGCGCAAATTATTTTTGGCATTGCGAGGAGGGTTCCCTAAACAATACACATCAGCTTTCCTCAGTAAAAGAATTGTATTCGGCCTTGCATAATTCACACAACCCTCAACCGCGAAGGCAGGATATATAAAAAAAATAAGAATAGCGTCCTTTACTAACAACTTTTTTTGACGAAGCGTCAAACTTGACCCTTCGGTGTTTTGAACCATTTCACATCCGGCGTTTCGTGTTTCGAGGCCAAGCCCCATTGGCCCATCCTGTCAAAACAGAGATCATGCCCACTTAATACGGGATTGCTCATTAATAAAATTAGGGTAATCCAACCGCTTATGTCACACACTTTCATTGGGAATAGGCGTGCTTCAAGGCGCAAGTGGGGGACGGTTTGCATTTTTACCGCCTACAAGAGGGCAATGGATTTCTCCTTTCTTTCCCACTCCTTCCAGTCTCCTCAGCCTTCCAATCTCCCAAGCTCTCAGCGCCCAAAAAGTTTCCGTCTTCCTCACCACCACCACCACCTCCGCCGACCATGTCCGGATCGGGTTTAAAGGGAAAGTGGGAGGCCTCATCCATCACGGAGAAGGAGATAAAGGATCTCTCGAGTGCGGGATACCTCGCCGCAACTATCGCGCACAGGCTCCCCCCCAAGGGTCAAATCATTCCCACTCTGGAGCCTGGTGAAAGGGTTGTATTCCTCCCCCATTTCCTTAGACTCATGTTCTACTACGGGCTAGATTTCCATGATCTAGCCTCGAACTCTTTCCTCCACATCTCAGCATTTATCGTCGTGCGTGAGGCTCTTCTCCGCATCCCCCCACACTTTGGCCTATGGCTGAAAATCTTCAATGTGAAGCCGAAGGTGGTCGACAGGCAACATGCGGACGGCGGTGGGGCCATGATAAGCAAGTTTCCCAATGCCACGTGGCCCAAGGGGGCCTTCGTCGAGACCGTCAAGATCTGGCAACAAGAGTGGGTTTATATCACTGAGCCGTGCCGCACCAAGTGGGCGGTGATTTCGGAGTTCAGATACAGACCCCCCATGTGGCTCATCTCCTCCACCTCAAAGGGCCTCGACTGGGGGTCTCACACGGAGGTGCAAACGCTATAGACGCGTATCACCAACATGTTCAGCAAAAACGTTGGTCTAACCAATGTAGTGCAGATTATGCTCTTCCGCTTCATCTTCTCCTGCCAGCACCGGACTTCCCCCATGTGGGAGTTCAATTTGGAGGAGACACGAACTCTGCAGCATTTCCTTGGCATGACGCACGAGGGAATGTGGAAGCTACTCTTCAAGGCGCAGAAGAGCTAGCCCATGGAGACCGAAGACGTCGGCCTGGACGCCAAGAATCTGGCCACTCCGGTAAGTGTTAATTTTCTGAACATATATCTAGTCTATATATTCAATCAATACGAAACTTATCAGCCCACCTCTCTGCATGGATGGACCAAGAAGTTAGAGAAGGATTAAGAGTCCAGCTTCGTTGCCCGAAGACCAAGTCAATCCTCACCTGGAGGAGATGCCAGTCCCAGCGCCCTATCAGGCATGGGCACACGCGGGCTGGGCCACGCCAAATCTTGTTCCGTATCCACCGCACTCTCCCATAACGGCACGCGTTGAATGCGGCATCGTGGGAGAGATCGTGGGTGGTTGTTTATTTGGAAGGCCGAAACGTCCGCCTCGTCCCTCTTTATAAGCAGAGGAAACAGGGGCAGTTCGTTCCCCCTCGCTGGTTGCTGCTACTCCTTCTTCACAAACTCCGCCGCTCCCCCCTTCTTCTCGAAGCCGAGAGAGCAGCGTTCCGCCCCCCCATTGCCACCAGCATCACCACGCCGTCTACCTTCCCCACCACCTCCGCCATGGCCCCGAAAGCCGACAAGGGAAAGGGTGTGAAGTCGGCCGAGGCGCAGCGGCTCGCGGCGCTGCGGAAGGAGCGGGCGATCTTCACCCCCAGCTTGGCGTGCAGGAGCTGAGGGAGTACTTCTACCTCTTTTGGGCGACGGAGACGCGTGTGCATCCGCGCACGAGGGTACTCCCGGCCGCTGCCTCGGAGTCGGCTCCAAATGGGTACCCGTTCTTCCCGCTATTCTTCTGTTGCGGGCTCTGCCCGCCCTTCTCGGAGTTCTTTTGTGATATTATGAACACATATGGCTTCCGCCTCCTTGACTTCACCCCCAATGCTGTCCTGACCATGGCAGTTTTCGCACACTTGTGCGAAAACTTTGTCGGAGTCCACCCTAGTGTAGCCTTTTCCGCCATTACTTCATGCCTCGGGTAGAGAGAGGAGAGCCGCTTGCCGGAGGGATTGCTTGGATCTCGAGAGTCGGCAAGAAGGATGCGTACTTGCAGGGTGAGCTCCACAGCAAGTGGGAGGAGTGGAGAGCGGAGTGGTGTTGGATCGTCGAGGAGGATCCGCAGCCCTTCACCGCCGTGCGTCAAACTCCAATAGTGCGCGGCAATGACTGGAGCAACGTGGCCCCGGAAGACGAGAGGCTGAAGATCGCCATCACTAGGATTCTTCGCCTCAGGCTTGCCGGGCTCACCGTAGGTGCTGTCGGGGCAGATTTCCTCCGCCGCCGCATTGCCCCCCTGCAGGAGAGGAGGAGGCCCGCCTGGGAATTTAAGAATTCGGCGGACATCATGAGGCTGCGGCCGGGCCTCAACTACAACTTCACTGTCTTGGAGTTGGATGCAATGCTCTTGGAATTATTCAAACGCGACCCCCAGCACCCATTCACACTGCCGAGGGGCGTAGTTCCTTTGTGCAATAACTCTTCGCTTGACCGGATCCGCGCCATGATGCCGTTGTGCGATTCACACGGCATCGTCCCAACTTGGCAAGAGCTTGTGGATGACGTTGTGCGAGCGTTCTTCGACACCTTGGAGGAAGTGCCAGTCTGTGCCGACGAGCAGAAGAGCCTCACCCGTGACACCACCGACGAGGAGCTGCAACTTATCGCTACTAGGGCGGAATAGGCTGCGGCCGCAGCTGCTGCGGGTGTGTTTGGGTTTACTATGGAGGAGGCGGAGGCTGCAGAGGCGGCAAACCTTGCCGAACGCACGGAGTTCATGGGCGAAGAGGAGCCTGCCGGTTCTGAAGCTGAGTCGACCGAGGCCGGCGAGGAGGAGGCTGAGCCTTCAGAGAGCTTGCCGCAGGCGGAGCCCCCGGCCCCGCCAAGGAGGCGCCTTCGCAGGGCCGGGGACGCAGCGGGGCGGCAGCCGGCTCCACAGCCATCGAGCCGCACGACGCGCTCTACCGCGGCAAGTAATGTTGCCACGGGAGTGCCTCACGCAACAGCGGCAACTGGAGCGTATTCTTCCCGGGCCACCGCCACCGCCCCCGCCAAGCGGGCAAGGGATCCTACTCCTCCACCTCGCCGCACCGGAGGAGCGCCGGACTTCCATCTTTCCGCGCTCAGCTCCGACGAGGAGGAAGAAGAGTGAGTTTCTTTGGTGCTCTTATAATCCTTCAATCTTGCTGTTTTATATCTTGTATCTGACTTGCTCCCATCTGGACTCTTTTCTTTTCAGAACACTGGCCCAGAGAGCGGCGAAGAGGGCCAAGGCCGCGGTGATCGTCATCGAGGATGACCCCTTCGCGTCGGCAGGAGGTGGGCTCGAGACCATCTCGACGGACCCGGCAATCATTCCTCGGAGCAGCCCCCAGCGCAACCCCAGCGTAAGTTCATAGTTTAGCCTTCTGCTGTCGGGCGCGCTTGAGTGCTTTTTCCTTTGTTGATATCTTGCTTGTTGACTTGTGCAGGAGCAGAGCAGCCTCATCAGGAGCGCCCGGAGGCCGGTCCCGAAGTGCCACCTGCTTCGACTGCGCCACCAAGGGAGGAGTCCCCGGCAAGGGAGCGCTCTCCGGCAAGGGGGGACTCTCCGGTAAGGGACGACACTGCTAATCCTGCAGCGACTGAGGCCGCAACTGAAGATCTTGGCACAGGTAATCCACTTGCCCAAAAACTTTCCCTTGGGTTCTGCTTCTTTTATTTTTCCTTTCTTGGATTTTTGATTGATTTTCCTTCCCTCTTCGTTCTTCAGACCCAACTTCGGCTGAGCCAATGGAGACAGAGGGCGCCGGCGAGGAAGGTGCCGGTGCTGATGAGACCGCCGGCGAGGAAGCCGCCGGGGCTGCTGCTGCGGAAGCCGGCGAGGGGTCGGGCGATCGCACTGACGACCCTGAAGCCGCAGGAGCGCCGGGCGCTGCGCCGACCGCCGAACCCTCTGCCGCTTCTGCGGAGCCGGGCTCCGAGGAGCCCCAGCCCGGCGCCTACTTGCAGGCCGGTGACAACATCTTCATCAAGCTACCCTGGGCGTCGAGCTCCAGGGCGCCGGTCGAGAGGGAGACTTTTGATGGAGAGGTGCTCGCCTCGGCTGGACTGTCATTGGTTGACGCGCCCGGCAGCAGTAGTGGCGAGGCTGAGGAGGAGCAGCTGCTGCGGAAGCTGCTGTCACTCTACTGCACCCGGCAAGCCAAGCTGGCTTCCCGGGAAGCGCTTGTCGCGAAGGCGGGAGTTGACATGGAGAAGCACGCGGAGGAGCTCCGGGGACAAAATCAAGAAGCTCCTCGGTCCTTGGCGCAGGAGCGGGAGCGAGTAGACGAGGAGCGCACGGCCTTTCTTGTCGAGAAGGATGAGGCTGAGGAGGAACAAAGGCTTGCTGCCGAGAAGCAGTCCGCGCGGGAAGGAGAGCTAATGCAGCGGAAGGCCCACCTCGACAGCTACGAGGAAGAGCTCGCCGAGCGTGAGCGAGCACTTGGCGGGGCGCTCAAGGAGGCAAAGGACGCCGACGCAACTGCAGAGGCCACAAAGAAAGATGCTGCCGCCCATGGTGAGCTACAAGGCCTTCTCGCTGAGAGGGGCAAAGAGCTCAGCGCCGCCAAGGATTCCAAAGCAGACCTGGAGCTGAAGCTGGCCACGCTGACGCAGACGGTGGAGGCCACGAAGGAGCGGGAGAAGACCTTGGCGGAGAAGGTCAAGGCTGACGCGGTGCTGCTGGAGAGCATTGCAGTTACCCAGAACTCGTTCAGAGACACGGTGGAGCACTGGACCGAGGGTCTGGTAAACACTGCCACCGTCATCAACGAGGAGCTGGCGCAGCTGGGGATGGATGACTTTGGGTATCCTTCCGACGAGAGCCTTCAACCCATCGCCAAGCTCAGCCTATTCTTCAAGGGCGTGGCGACGACACTCCAGCGGCTCCGGGAGAGGATCCCGAAGCAGCTGGCCAACGAGTCGTGCAAAATCTGCGCCAGGGTTCTCCAGAAGGTGCTGATGAAGGTAGCCTTCAGCAATCCAGGCCACAGCTTCACCAACGTCCTCAGGTCCTTGCCGCCCGACGCCGATCTGGATGCACTCAAGGCCCTTGTCGCACCCATTGTGGACAAGGTGAGCGAGATCAAGCGAGTCGAGGGCGGATGCGTAGATTAGGCCTCCCATTTCTTCTTTTCCCTTGTCGCTGCTAGTCATGTTATGAGAACATTCTGTTAGAGCTGCGACAAGTTATCTTTGTAATATAACTTTATTTCTATTATCAATTGCAATGTTATTTCCTCTACTAGATTCCTTCCTTTGTATGTTTTCACCCTACGCTTTTAGGGAACTTGTCGGCGTAGGCGCCCGAGCCGCGAGCGCTGAGTGCGGAACTTCAGCAGCCTCCTGGCGGCGCTGCTTCCGACAAGAAAAATTGTCGTGACTAGATGCAGCACGCTTAAGCTGTTGAGCGGACTCGAAACAAAGTAAGGGCGCAAATAGCCACGAGTTGGTTCCTCCGCGCACAGGTTTTTCATACAAAGCAGGGTCGTTCGAGGAAGATAACTCAAAAATTTAAAAAAGTGATCACTTAAATTTTGGCAACTTAGCTTTTCTGTCATTTGCTTCCCGGTAAGGCAAATCTTTGCTTGAACGACGCCTGGCCCATACCACAATCTTCTCCTTCCCCCCCCGGCAAACTTGTGTGCGAGAGAACCTTCTTTTCCTTTAAAAGAAAAAGAAAGAAGAGAAAATAATAATATGGAGCTCTTTGGCTCGTTATTGCTTACCAGATGTAAGTGCTGCACAAAGTGTCAGATAATCACATGCAAGAAAGGAACTAACACATGAAATGGACAAGCTGTGCGGAGCACATGGGGTTTTACTTATGCACGGGATCTGCGCCCGGCTTTGTACAAAGGATTACATGCAACAGCGGCAAGACTTTTACAAAAGGTGGTTACCGGAACGGGTTCCGGCAACCGCGCCTTATGATAAAAACTTACGAAGAAGTTCTATGTTCCAGGAGTTGCTCACTGGAATGCCATCTTCGGTCTCAAGGCGGACAGCGCGAGGCCTTGTGACTCATTTCACCCGATAAGGGCCTTCCCACTTCGGCGTCAACTTGTTGGAATTCTTGGCGGACTGAACGCGCCGAAGAACAAGGTCACCTTCCTCGAAGCTTCTGGCTTTAACTTTGCGGCTATGATAGTGGCGCAAAGCTTGTTGGTATCGAGCAGCTCGTACAACAGCCTGAAGACGATCTTCCTGAAGGAGCAGCGCATCGTCTTGCCGCAGTTGTTCTTGCTCAAACTCATCATAAGCGAGCACTCGAGGTGATCCGTATACGAGTTCCGTGGGGAGAACTGCCTCTGCTCCATAGACTAGAGAAAAAGGTGTCTGGCCAGTGGCTCGGTTTGGCATCGTTCTGATCGACCAAAGAACCACCGGCAACTCCTCGATCCAGTTCCTTCCGCACTTGTGCAGCCTGTCGAAAGTTCTGGTGTTGAGCCCGCGCAGCACTTCAGCATTTGCCCTCTCTGCTTGACTGTTGCTTCTCGGATGAGCAACAGAAGCGAAGCAGACCTTGGCGCCAAGGTCTTGGACGTACTGCATGAAGGTGCGGCTCGTGAATTGCGTGCCGTTGTCGGTGATGATCCTGTTAGGGATCCCGAAACGGCAAACAATCGACCTGAAGAACTTGACTGCTGACTGTGCTGTCACCTTCCTCACTAGCTGCACTTCCGGCCACTTTGTGAACTTGTCGATTGCGACTTACAAGTCCTCAAAGCCCCCGACCGCTGGGGGAAGGGGCCGAGGATATCGAGCCCCCAGACCAAAAATGGCCAGGATAAAGGGATCGTCTGGAGAGCTTGAGCTGGCTGGTGTATCTGTTTGGAGTGGAACTGGCACGCTTCACACTTGGTTACTTGTGCAGTTGCATCCTGGAGGCCTGTCGGCCAAAAGAAACCTTGCCGGAAAGCTTTGTCGGCAAGTGCTCTCGCACCAATGTGGTGGCCACATATGCCTCCATGTATCTCCGCCAACAGCTTTTGTCCATCTTCCTGGCGAATACACTTCAATTTCACACCATTGAGTCTTCTTCTGTACAGTATGCTATCGACAAACTGGTACATACTTGACTGCTGGGCTACTCTTTCCGCTTCTTCTTGTTCTTCGGGAAGTTCTCCTGTCTGAAGGAAATGGACAATCTACTGTGCCCATGCTGGAGCTTGTGGCTCGACAACAAGGACTAAAGGCGCATCTGCTGCTGCGGGAACATCTGCTTCCACGGCAAGGACTCGTGGTCCTGCCGGAGCTTGATGTTCCCCGACAAGCTTGCCGGAGCAAAACTTGTCGGGAGCGTCTGCTTCAACGGAACAAACCATTAGGCTTGCCGGAGCAAACTGCTCCTCAGCATCCTTGGTGTTGATCTTGGGGACTTTCTTGGCAGAGGCTTCGGGGAGCTCTGTCGGAAAGTAGTCACCAGAAACCAACTTCCTCTTTTTGCTTTGTCCAGTTGATGGTGTTATGGATGGTTGAGTCAATTTAAGCACAAAGATCCCTGGTTCCACAGGTAACTTTAGTGCGGCGCACTTTGACAGGCCATCAGCAATATCATTCTGAGCTCTTGGGATATCCTCCATTTGTAGGCCATCAAAGTGCTCTTCTTGCTTCCTCACTTCATCGACATAAGCTTCCATCAACGGACTCCGGTAGTTCTTGTTCACTTGTCGGACGACAAGCTGTGCGTCACCCCTGACAATGAGCTTCTTAATCCCAAGGTCTGCTGCGATTCTAAGACCGGCAAGTAATCCTTCATACTCTGCAGTATTGTTGGTTGCTTGCTCTTTGGGAAAGTGCATCTGGACTACGTACTTGAGGTGCTCTCCGGTGGGTGCGACAAGCAGCACGCCTGCACCGGCGCCTTGCAGCGAGAAGGCACCATCAAAGTACATCAGCCACTCTTTGCTTGCCCCTTTGACGGGGATGCTCGTTTCTGGAATTTCTTCATCTGGGGTTGGCGTCCACTCTGCTATGAACTCTGCCAATGCTCTGCTTTGGATAGTTGAGGTGCTCTCAAACTTGAGGCCAAAGCTTGACAGTTCCAGCGCCCACTCGACAATCCTGCCCGTTGCTTCTGGATTTTGCAGTATCCTCTTCAGCGGAAAGCGAGTGACGACTGTGATCTCATGTGCTTGGAAGTAATGGTGCAGCTTTCTCGAAGGCCATGAGGAGGCCGAAAAGCAACTTCTGCACACCAGAGTACCTTGATCTAGCCCCCTGCAGAAGGGAACTGACAAAGTAAACTGGGCGCTACACCATTCTCCTTGGCATCTTATCATGCTCCTGCGCAAACTCATGTTTGTCGGGACCAGAGCTTGTCGGCGAAGCCCCCTGCTTGTCGTCGGATGGGCTTGCCGTGGTTGCTGGCTCATCATCCGCCTTCCTCTCCGCCACTAACATAGCACTAACCACTTGATTGGTTGGCGCTATATACAGCAGCAACTTCTCTTGCGGCTTAGGTGCGACAAGCGTTGGAGTGGAGGACAGGTATCTCTTCAAGTCCTGCAGCGTAGCCTCCGCTTCCGGAGTCCATTTCATGGGACCTGCCTTTTTCAAAATTTTGAAAAATGGCAGGGCGCGCTCGGCAGATCTAGAGATAAACCTGCTGAGAGCAGCCACGCAACCGGCAAGCCTTCGTAAATCCTTGACGCACTTTGGTGCTTCGATCTGCTCAATGGCTTTGATCTTGTCGGGATTGGCTTCAATTCCCCACTGAGACATGAAGAACCCGAGAAGCTTGCCGGAAGGGACTCCAAACACGCACTTCTCGGGGTTAAGCTTGAGGTTGATTTTGTGCAGGTTTGCAAATGTTTCGTCTAAATCTTGAATCAGGGTCGCCTTGTTCTTGCTCTTGACCACTATGTCATCCATGTAAGCTTCCATGTTTCTGTGTATTTGTGGCTCAAAAGCATGGTGGACTACCCTTGCGAATGTTGAACCAGCATTCTTCAAACCGAAAGGCATCCGTACGAAGCAGTACGTGCCACACGGGGTGATAAATGCGGTTTTCTCTTCATCTTCTTCTGCCATGAAGATCTGATGGTATCCTGAGTATGCATCAAGAAATGAAAGAAAATCACATCCGGCTGTGGAGTCGACAATCTGGTCAATACGCGGCAAGGGAAATGGGTCTTTGGGACAAGCTTTATTAACATCAGTGAAGTCAATACAAAGTGTCCATTTCCCGTTAGCTTTGCGCACAACAACAGGATTGGCCAACCACGTGGGATGGAGCACTCCTCTGACAAGGCCTGCTGCTTCCAGCTTCTTGATTTCTTCTGCGATGAATTCTTGGCGCTCTACTGCCTGCTTCCTGACTCTCTGCTTGACGGGCCGCGCATGAGGACAGACGGCAAGGTGGTGCTCAATCACTTTCCTGGGAACACCGGGGATATCAGACGGTTGCCACGCAAACACGTCGACATTCGCCCGCAGGAAAGCAACGAGCGCGCTTTCCTATTTGGGATCAAGAGTGGCGCTGATGGTGAAGGTACCACCAGTGCCATCCTCCTTGGCGGACACCTTCTTAGTCTCAGGTGGAGGTGCCATTGCCTTCTTGCACTTGCCGGTGGAGCTCGATGGTGCGTCCTCAATGGTAGCGCAGCACTCCGAAGAGGTGCGCTTGCCGGAGTGGGCATCAGAGCTCTTGGCGGACTTGGTCTTCTTCCCCCCGGGAACTTCAGCGGCAAGTGTCCTTCGTTCTGCTGCGGCTGCTGCTTCCCGGTAGATCTTGTCGGCACAGATAAGAGCATCCTTCTTGTCGCCAGGGACAGAGATGACACTTATTGGGCCTGGCATTTTCAGTACGTTGTACGCATAGTGAGAGGCTTCCATGAACTTGGCGAGTGCCGGACGGCCAAGGATTCCATTGTAAGGTAATGGAAAGTCGGCAACGTCAAACGTAACCCTCTCAGTCCTGAAGTTCAGCTCACTGCCAAATGTCACCGGTAACGCGATCTTTCCCTTTGGCTTGCTCCTTCCCGGGTTGATTCCTTGAAATGTGTCGGTCTCTTCGAGCTCGCTGTCAGGGATCTGGAGCTTCTGGAGCACCACGGAGGAGATCAAGTTCAAACCGGCCCCGCCGTCAACTAGCATCTTAGTGACCTTGAGGTTGCGGATTGTTGGTGAAACCAACATCGGCAAGCACCCGACCGCAGTTATGCGATCCGGGTGGTCCTCAATATCAAAGGTGATAGGCGTGTTGGACCATTTCAGAGGCTTGCGTGACTCGACGGGTGGTTCTGCTGCATTAACCTCCCGCACCACTGCTTGAGCTGGCGGTGTGAGGTATGCAGAGAAGCACCACCGTCAACGCACAGGACCTCTGTAGCTTTCTGGAACTCCTGCTCATCAGTCTCCTCATCATCCATATCTTCATCGTCGCCGTCATCTTCATCCTTGTCGCGGCCGCGAGGAGGTCTGTCTCCTTGTCGCTGCTTGGCCTTGCCGCGGCGTCCTCCTCGGCCGGGACGTTTCTTGCCAAATCCACCAGCTCCTTCCTGGGCCTTCTCCTTGTCGCGCCGCTCGTATTCAGCTTTCTGTTGCTCAACAAGCTGCTCGACCCTCTTGCAGTTCTGAAGATCATGGCCCTTGGTGCGGTGAATCTTGCAATACTGCTTGTTGGCGCCGTCCTGCTTGTCGGCGACTGCTGCCTCCGCAGCAACCTCCTTACCGGAGTCGCCCGCTTTGGATTCCTTGGCGCCGCCACCATTGCCGGACTGCTCAACAACTAGCACTTCTTTGCCTTTTCTCCTCCTGTTGTTCTGCCGCCGGTTTTTCCTTGTCGGGGCAGCATCTTCACTATCAGATCCTCCCGCTCCTATATTTTCTCCGGGGAGTCTCCTCCCTTCCTCAGCACGCGCACACTTGTCGGCCAGTGCATATAACTCACTGACGTCCCTGATCTTGCACATTGCCATTTCCTCCCGCATCCTGCGGTTCCGCACGTTCTGATGGAACGCGCTAATCACCGCGGCAGGGTGGACGTCTGGGATGTTGTGCTGCGCCTTCCTTCTGGGCGAGCAGGTGAAGATCACTCTCCTGGCCATGAGGCTTGTGTGCGCCTGTAAAGGCGCCGAAAACTGATGGCACAAATCAGCCCAAGAGGATATGGAGTTGTCCGGCAAGTGCATGAGCCAGGATCTGACATTGGGCTTGAGCACCAGCGGGAAGTAGTTGGAAAGGATCTTGTCATCTCGTCCCCCGGCAGCTTGTACCGCAATGGTGTAGATGCTGAGGAATTCTGACGGATGCGTCTTGCCGTCGTACTTCTCCGGTACGTCTGGCTTGAAGTTCTTTGTACTGGGCCACTGGACTTGCCGTAGCTCACGAGTGAACGCAGGACAACCTACCGCGTATGGCAGATCGCCTGGTTCCCCTGGCGCATACATGTCAACAGAGGGCCCAGCGCGCTTGTCGGATTGACGTCGCGCTTCTCTTCGGCACTCGATGCGGGTTCGAGCGTCTTCTTGTTGTCGATCATGAAGAACTTGGCGCTGATTGCGACGAGCTCGTGGATCCGACGATGCAGTGGAGTCGCTGTCGAGGTGGATCCGGTGAGTCGGCGATCTTGGCCTTCGGGGAGGTGATTGCATGGTAGTTGCGCCTCCGCCCGTTTCGTCGCCACCGGCTCGCGTCCGGCGGTCCTGCCGCGGCGGCGACGCGCTCGGCCGCCGTGGAGTGTCGCCGTTGGCGTAGCCGATGAGACTCTGAATGGTGGCTCTCCATTCGTCAATTTTGTCTGACGTCGGAGGGTAATCTAGGAGAAGTTGATCTCGCGCCAAAGCTTTTGCTGGAGTGGTGGGTGGCAGTGGCGGACGGCGCGAGGAGCGGGACGTGCTCGAACTTCTAACTATGTTAGAAGGAGCAGTATCCCGTCCAGGCGACCGTGCCCCGCTCGTGCCAGCACACTGGCGTGCATGCTGGTCTTGAGCGCCCCGAGATCCACCAGCTTCGTCTTGGGCTATCATGCGTATGGCACTGCTAGTGCCATGACGCTGTTGATCTTGCGCCTCCTGAGAGCGGCGTGGAACATATGCAGTCGCCGAGGTTTGTGCAGCCTTTGTTCTTGGACCTGGCGACATCATGAACTTCCTCGTCGACGTCCTTCCTTCCGCCGGCGTCCATCCCACCACTCGTTTGCTCTAACGGTGGCGGAAGTGACGTGGATGGAGCGGCTGCCGCCGAAGTCTTCTTCTTCGGTGGCATGTTGATGAAGAGAATAAGGATCTAGCTCATGTGAACGCCGGATCTGGTTCACACAATCTCGACACCCCCTACCTGGCGCGCCAAAGATGTCGGGGAGAACTGATCCACGAACACCTATGGGGCCGGCGGACCAGACCCCTTTCGGTTCGGCGGGGGGCGGAGGTCGCACGAAGAGCAGATCGAGGTGAGGCACACGAGCAGTTTACCCAGCTTCGGAGCTCTCCGGAGAGATAACACTCCTAATGCTGCTTGTCTAGTTGTATTATCTGGTGTTCTTGCTCTCGAGCGAAAGTGTGTGATGTTTCTTGTGCTATGAATGAATCGAAGCCGATTGTCCGAACCTATCTGCCGAACCTCTTCTACATTGCGCATGGGCCTCCTTTTATACGCTAAAGGGGTCACCGACAGGTGGCAACGCGGAGGAGGGTAAAAATGTAAAAAGCGAGGTAGTTGATACAGTTGCTTGTACAGTGCACCCTACCTAACCCTGACGGCAGGGGACAAGGGCATTAAATGCCCGTCTGAGTCGCCCGAACAGTGCAGAAAAGGACCGTTAGGGGCGCCACCGTTCGCCACGATGGCGATCTTGTTAGCTTCGCATGCCACTGCGCATCGCTGGCTGCACAGCCTCCCGCCACGCGTGCCCGGAGAGGCCCCCAGAGCGACACATTGGTGGATGCGCTGGAGCATGGACGCAGAGTGGCCGCCTGCCGCGGCAAGCGCCTTGCCGTTGTTGTTATCTTGCCGGGTCCAGAAGCTCATCCCTCACCGGGCCCCGGGGTGCCTTGTTTAGTCTTCCCGGCAAGCTCCTCTTGCCGGGGGCTTGCTGCTTTGCCGGAGCGCGTGGCGCGTCGCGGCAAGTTCCTTGGAGCGCCTTGGTTGGCCTTCCCGGCAAGCTCCTCTTGCCGGGGTCTTGTCTCCTTAGCTTAAATACTTTGTTCTTGGATGGCTCCAAGGGAACCTTGGGGGATTTTGGCGTTCGCCCGGCAAGCCTTTGCCGCGGGGTGCTGCAACTGCCCGTGCACAAGTTTGGGGTACTAGGGTACCCCTATTCTAGTACACCGACACGAAGGTCTATGGTAAACTACTCACGCTTCATCAGAGAGGGAATGGTGTTGATGTAGAAGCCCTCCATGATCGATTCCCCCTCCGACAAATCATCGAAAAAGGCCCCAAGATGGGATCTCACGGGTACAGAAGGTTGCGGCGGTGGAAAAGTTGTTTCGTGGCTCCCCATGATGTTTTTAGTGTATAAGAGTATATATAGGGGAAAGAAGTACGTCGATGGAGCTACGAGGGGCCCACGAGGGTGGGTGCACACCCTCCTGCCTCGTGGACACCTTATTGCATCTCTGACTTCATCTCCAATTCTTCTGGTTTGCTTTCGGTCCAATAAAGATCATCGCGAAGGTTTCATTTCGTTTGGACTCCGTTTGGTATTCCTTTTCTGCAAAACTCTAAAATAGGCAAAAAAAACATAAACTGGCACTAGGCCTCTGGTTAATAGGTTAGTCCAAAAATAATTTAAAAGAGAATATGAAAGCCCATTAAACATCCAAAACAGATAATATAATAGCAATGAACAATCACAAATTATAGATACGTTGGAGACGTATCATCCGCTTACGTGAAGGTCCTCGATGCTTAGCCTCACCACTGAATAGATCTCCACGGTTTCCCCACGGGTCGTCCTTATCAAGCCATCTTCGATGCCCCATGTACACGATTTTCCCAAACCCGCCATCATTCGTTGACGTTAGCTGCTGAAACATCGTATCATCCATGCACCGTGTGCATCCGCAATATCCATGGCACACCTGGCCTACGACATACCCGTAACCGAGATAGTCATGCACCATCGTGATCAGCGTGGCGTGGCTCTCATATTGAAATACTCGCCTTTTCTAGCATCCCATATCTTGCCCGGTGTTTTCCATAACGTGTCTAACTCCTCCTAAAGTAGCCCCAGATACAGATTTATATAATTTCCCGATTGTTTCGGCCCTTGAATCAGCATTTTCATGTGTATGTACTTCAACTTCATGCACAACCAGGGGGAGGTTTGTACATCCACAAAAACATGGGCCATGTACTATGGTTTGTATTCTGGTTCCCAAACAATTTCATGCCATCGGTACACGCACCGAGCACAATGTTCCTTGCATCACATGCGAAATACCAATATTCATCGTTGAACGCTCTCTAGTGGCTTCCATCCATGAGGTGCCTCAGCTTCGAATCATCTCCATCGTCGTTCTTTGTCCTCTCTGCGTGACGACGCATGAGATTTTCTTCCTTGGGATCTACAAAATAATGGTGCAGACTGGGAGTGATCGGTAAGTACCATACAACTTTCTGCGGGGATTTCTTCCCAGCCTTCTTGTATCGAGAAGCATTGCACACTGGACAACTTGTTTTCTCCGCTTGATCCTTCCGATAAATTATGCAACCGTTGATGCATGCATGGTATCTAACGTGCGGCAGATGAAGAGGACACATGATCTTCTTGGCCTCAACTACACTAGTAGGACATAGATTCCCTCCAGGAAGAACATCCTTTAAGTGGTGAGCCATCAGGTTCACATGATTTGGCATTCTGAAGGTGGCCAGGACACGTTTGGCCATGGTGATCACAAGGGATGCCGGCCCAAAACGGTGGTCTAGCCACTGTTGGTGTCAGCAGGTCTGCTCCGGCCAATTCGGGCTCACCTGAGCATGTCCAGCAGCTTTGTCTCAGTGTTTCCTTCAACCTCGAGCTCTTTCCCCCTCCTGATTTCTCTTCGGCGTGCCGTCACCGTTACCGCACAGTGTGCACCCATGAGCACCATCGTCTTCTTCACCTATGTCCTCTTTCTCCTCGTGACACTAGCCGCTGCTCATCCCATGACCCCCTACTACACTCCCTCGTCGCCTTCCCTGTGAGGACCCCGACTCAATGCCACATAGATCTAGCATGTAACACTTCATATCACTTTGCGGCCTCACGCACGGTATTCCCACGGGTGTCGCCTTACCTTTACCCGGGACCGTTTGCGCCTTTTGGCACACGTATATGACAGTGTCGCTAGCATCCATATGATAAGGAGCCCGGGCTGACATGGCTAGTCGTAAACCCAAAGTGGCACAAACTTACAGGGATAGGCATTCATGACCCAGCATCGAACGTGTCGGTCATCAGCGAGTGAATCCAGGCTGTAGCACTGGGCTAGCAGGACTCCGGTGAACCGGGCTGTAGCGGGCTAACAGGACTCCGGTATTCATCGCGTGACATTTCCCCGAAGGGACAGACACAGGAACGAAGAAGGACACATGCCAGCCAGCCTAAGTGTTCCGGAGCAGTAGCAAGCTACCATGGCTCGGTGGAAACACTAGGAGACATTTCCCGGTAAGAGAGGCTACTAAAGGTAAACAACTAGATAGTCAGATCCCACACATACCAAGCATTTCAATAACATACACACAATATGCTCGATATGTGCAATACAACATGGCATCACAAAATGACTCTACGACTCAAGTAGTTTATTCAATAGGCTCCGAGGAGCGAGATATTACAAACATGGGTCTCATGACCCAACATTCAGAGCATACAAAACAAAGCACAAGCGGAAGCTACCATATCTGAGTACAGACATCTATAAATGAAAAAGGCTGAGAAGCCTGACTAGCTACCAAATCCTGCCGAGGGCACAAGATCGCAGCTGAGGTAACAAGCTAAACGTCGAAGTCCACGCGGTACTACTAGCGAGACTGAAGTCTCTCTGCAAAAACATAATTAGGCAAACGTGAGTACAAATGTACCCAGCAAGACTTACATCAGATCTATCTACATATGCATCATTATCAACAAAGGGGATGGTGGAGTTTGACTGCAGCAAGCCAGCTTTGACTCGGTGGCTATCCTGAACTACGACTGCAAGTAACTCTTTTGAGGTGGCGCACACGAGTCCACATATTCACCATATCAATACACCACTATGGATCCGCTCCCGTCTCCCTACGAGAACGCCATCCATGGCACTCACGCTTATCTTGCGTATTTTAGAGTATCCACTTTCACTTGTCTATGAACTGTATAAGGGGTCCACGTTTCCATATCCGAGGAATCCGGCTATTCGAATAGATAATGATAACCCTACAGGGGTGTACTTCTTCACACACGCTCCCGCCACTTACCGCCCTGTACACGTCATGTACCTCGGCAACCTTCAAGCGGAAGCCGGGCGAGGGAGTCGGCCACGACCTGACTAACCGAACAAGTCTCTAGTCCAGGTTTATCGCCTATTCGGGTTCCATCCGCAAGGAGATCCGGCCGGGGTGTCGCTTACGGCCCCAAACGATGTGTGCAGGGTTCCCAAGCCCACCAACCGGGTGCCACTTGGTACACCGGGCCACTGTGCCTAGTCTGTCCCAAGCCCACCTGTACCGGGTGCCACTTGGTAGACTACTAACACTACCTACAAACACCAGAAACTAGTTGCAACTCCTCGACAGAGATCATGTTGATTAATAAGTCGAGAGGGGCACTTAAGCATTCCAATGTGTGGTAGTAGCTGGTCATGAATCACAAACACAGAACTCAGTTCCTGAGGACGGCTGCAATGAGACAACCCACCATGTACTCCTACATGGCCTCTCACCGCTACCTTTACCAAATCGTGTTCACACACTTAGCTCACACACAGTAGGACATGTTCACACGCCTCTGATTCATCCTCGATGAATCAGACCTGACTCAACTCTAAGCAGTAGCAGGCATGACAAACAAGCATGAATGAGTAGGCACAACAGGGCTCAAACAACTCCTACTCATACTAGTGGGTTTCATCTATTTACTGTGGAATGACAGGTCATGCAAAGGATAAAGGGGTTCAGCTACCGCAGCAAGTAACAGTTGAATCGATGTTGTCCTAATGCAGTAAAAGAGAGCAGGAGCGAGAGAGTGGGGTTTTATCGGAATGAACAAGGGGGTTTTGCTTGCCTGGCACTTCTGAAGATAACATTGAGTCTTCATCAGTGTCAACGATCACAGCATCGGTATCGCGTCTATCGAGAGGGGACCAATACCGGCAACACAGAAGGGAACACAATCAATGCAATGCACAATATGATGCATGATCATGACATGGCAAAATGAATGTGTTTTGGCTAATGCAACTAGCAACAGATAAAATGAAGTTGGTTTGAATACAAGATTCAAATTCAAACTCCATATGTGATTAAATAAATGCCCTTTATATGATTTGTGCTAAACAGCAGCTATAAGTTGTTCTAGCATGCATGAAAATGGTACAGATGGATTCCTTGAATTTTTCTGATAATTTTTCATATATAATTTATTTAATTTGGAGTTACGGTTGATTTTCTATGAATTTTAGAAGTTTATACAATTTTCTGGATTTTCTGATTTATTTTAAATCCAGAAAATCATTTAATGCGTCAGCATGACATCACCTTGACGTCATCAGGTCAACGGGGCAGATTCAGGTCAAACCTGACCAGTGGGGTCCACTGGTCAGTGACTGGGGCTGCTTAGTGCCGCTGACGGGTGGGCCCAGTCAACGGCCACGCCAGCACGGTCAAAACTGACGCGTGGGGCCACTGCAATTAGACTAAACTAAAGAGAAAAAATACAAATCCTAATTAGGCGCAGGGGCCCACATGGCAGTGGCTCATAGGGTGATTAGCCCCTAACTAAGTGGCCACATCGGCCCGCCGGAGTTTGGCCGGCGGTGACCACAGAGCACGGCGGAGCACGCCGGACTTGCGCTAGGGGCATCGGATTCGCGCGCTGAGGGCACCGGGGCGTAGCCCGGGCTCTTGCGCATCCAGAGAGCCAAAGGGGAGGTGTTGGGGTGGTTCGAGCTCGCCGGGGTCGAGCTCGTGGCGGCGGCCGGCGTTCGCGAGCAGTCGAGTATGGTGCTAGAGGGCACGGGAGGCGGAGCTACTGGTAGCTGCAGGTTCGTGGAGGCGCGCTGAGCACACTGGTGTACTCGGGTGGGAGCTCCAGTGGCTCTGGCCATGACGGCGACGAGGCACGGCGGCGGCGAGCTTCGGCCGCGGCGGAGCTATGGCCTAGAGCTCGCAAACGCGAGGGGAGAGAGAGGGGTTCTGCACGGAGGCTCACCGCGGAGCTGTAGGGAGGGTTAGTGGGCTCGGGGGCGGCCGAAGTGCAGCGAATCGACGGCGACGATCTCCGGTGGCCGAGGAGGGGAACGGCGACATGGGCGGCGATGCAGGGCTTCCGGAGGGCCGTGGATCGGTGGGGAGGAAGAGAGGGTCGAGGCGGAGCTCGCAAGCACATCGAGGGGTCGAGGGGGAGACGGTGGCCGCGGCGTTACGGTGGAGCGGCTGCGGCTGCGCTCGGCGAGTGAGAGAGAGCAGAGGGGAGGAGGGGGTGCAGAGAGAGAGAGAGGGGCGGTCAGGGGGGGTGTCGTGGCTTCACCAGGGCATCGAGGGGGAAGCGGCAAGCAGGAGGTGGCCGGGACGCGTGCCGGCGCGCTGCGGCCACACACCCTCGTGCCCACTAGCACGAGGTTGAGGATGACTGGCACATGGGCCTGGTGGGCTGGCTTCTCTGCTGGGCCAGGTAAGTAACAGGTACCCCCTCCTTCTCTGTTTCTATTTTAATTGTTGTTTTCTATTTATTTCTATCTGTTTTGATTTAGTTCAAGCACTAAACCATTTTTGTTTCTTCCAATAATTTTTGCAGGGACAGAAAGTAATATTCTAGAGCCCCTCACAAAATATCAGAATTATTGAAGCATTAGAAATATATATAACATATATTTGCTCCAACTCAAATACAATATGTGTTAATTCAAAAATCCAGAATGGCCTAGAAATATGTGCATCATTTTTGGGAGAGGTTTTCACCTTTACCAGAAATCATGAACATTTTCAGAGGGCATTTTGGGTTCATTGGAAAAGATTTTATTTTGACCCTAGTTGAATTGATTTAGTGCTAGGGTTTAGTCAATCCCCATCTTAGGTTTAAATGAAATTTAAACATGATGTAACACTCTAATGCATGCACTAGGCATTGTTAGAACTAGGGATGTGACAACTCACCCCCACTAAACAAGAATCTCGTCTCGAGATTCAAGTGTAGGGTAAGGTGAAAGGTAAACGCAACTAGTATAATCTCCACGATCCAGGGTGCACTTCAGTTGAACGTTGATTCAGTCACCATCATTGTCTTGAAGTCTTGCTCTGAGAAATCCTGTCAACATGACATGGAGGGAAGAAGGAGACTCTAGAAGGACTGATCTTTCGAAGATCGAACCACTCAGGATTAACTCACGGAATGAGACATAGGACCATCTCTCGGGTTGAGACACGAGTTACACATCAAGAGGGGTGGAAAGAGACGGATGACGAAGGTGCACTAGGTGGACAACAATTCCACACTTAAGAGGGTGGTAAACGATTGTCCACGTAGCGAGGAGTTAAGTTGACATGACACCATAATGATGCACCTTAGGGATGGTCACTCGTAGATATATATCCCTCTTAAGTGGCAAAAAGAATTACCTTTGATATAGAGATCATTGCGACTCTCTATAACAGTCTAAGGCAAATCACAGCAATCAATTGGCGGGGGTCGGTAGAATGGCATACTCGGGCCAGAATGGATGATGTGGATTACCTTGTTGAAGACAACGTAATGGATGAATTTGCTTATCACCGGAAATGGAAGAGACCCATGGTAGAATGGCACATTGGCGGTGCAAGCTGGGAACAAAATGCAAATGCTGGGAATGATTCTGGTAACTGGGGAAGGACCCAACCATAGAGAGTGAATTCACTGTTTGAAAGGATCATAGCATTGCCGAGGAAACTGAGAGCAAACCCAGTTAGTGCTGATGATAACACCTAGCGCTTGTGCGTGCTCTCAAGAACTTGAGCAATTCCATAATCATCAAGGTTTTACCAACATCCGCGTCAAGGATCCTGGCAACACAACATACCACCATGATGAACAACGATGGACGATGCAGATGCATAGGAAGATAACATCAACTCAGATTTCACCCTAGCGAGGCCAAGGAAACAAAATCTGGATGATCGACGAGAGACATTTAGCACTCCGCTTCTAATGTTCTCCTTGATGTGCTAGCGTAATCCACCCATAGATATGGTTTGATAACTAAAACATCAAGTACAGGTCGGACTTCGGGAGCAATAGAATCCATAAGGAACAGTTACGGAGGTAAATCCTACGAAATCCTTATGGGTAGGTGGCCAACTTCCTCAAACAAGATACTACAATAATAGGTCTTCCGGCTGGGTGTGTTGGCCACGACATCCACTTTACCGGTTATCGAGGGACCAATATTATAGTTCTTGGGAAATATTCCAACCATCATATCTGCCTGAGACTCAGATCTGGTTGGTGTCAGGATATTCCAGACTCATCGAGTCTAGGAAGAAAAATGAAAGTTTGCAACACAAATCGACGAGATGACGTTGCGAGATTCTCAGGAAATGAACTACGATAGCAAGCTCCAAAACATGAGCTGGTTCTGCTACAACATGTGAACACGATGTCTAAGACAAGCATGACCACAAGTAGTCTTATAATAAACACTACCGAGTTCAAGAGGGGGAACCATCATTAATGACATCGAAGTCTCCACGCGTGGAAGTCCAAAGAGTTCACCTTGGACAGACTCCTTTATCTGTGAACAACTCAATCAGTGGCTTGGTGTGCTAGGATATACATATGGAATGAAGATGATCAGTCTAACAGACCACAGAATTCTTCGCACATGCATGACTGACTTGGGATGATTCCAAAGGAGGCAAAACAAGCCTTCTCAAAATCATGGCGGCAACTTGCATCAAAATGCACGTGAATCAAAGGAAGTCACTCCTTTCATCAAACAAGTACTTCATGAGCTAGCATGAAGAAAATGCTTTCAAAAGTTTCCAACACTAACTTAATGTTCAACAACATCATGGAGGAGATAAGGATGTTTTCAATGGGCTCAACAACAACTCATCGGAATTTCCATATCACTGGACTTCCACCATCATGTGAACACGGTGATAGCATTGATCAGACCCAAAAGATATAATGGTGTATGCTCGAGGGATCAACCACGAGTAAGACAACATTACGAACATCGTTGGTTCTGACTTGATTTGACGATAGCCCACACTCAAATCAAAGGATTGATAAGACAATAGGTCCAGCAACTGATCACAGGGACCAATCGATGAAGATATCATCTTTCTTCAACACACACTACACAAGAATATCCCTTTGGAACGAACTAAGTCAGGCAAGCTTTTATCTTCCATCTCTCCAAGTTGTTGTCCAGCTTAACCAACTAGCTCAGGGATATCTAACACCGATTCTTGGAAAGAAGGTGGTTCATAAGAAACCAACTTGATCACGAGCTCAACACAGCGGTCAGGTGACAACCTGGTAATACTTCCGAGAAGATCTTCGGAAAATCACGAACCACCGATATGTTGCTAAACTCGAGAACAATCTTGCTTTTTGAGGCAAGACGATATGATCAATAAGCAAGGATTGGCACTATCCTAACTCACTGATCGGAGAGTGCACCAGAAATAAGGACTAGGTAGCACAATCAACCTTAGGGTGACGATTCAATAATCAACACGCTAAGAATGAGGTTATCGTCCATTTAACTACCAAGCAACAAAGTTGCTAGCAGTATTGATTTCACACGCCACGATCCACTTGTCGGCATTCCGGTTACAATAACACAGGAACCGAGGAATGAACAGTGATGGCAAGAAGTATCACTGTACCAAGAGTTCATAGGATGGTGTGCAATTCCTATAACAATCTTGATATAAAATATGTAATACTCCAAGGTAGAGCAGAACAAAAGCTGGATTAGCAATTTGATCTGCGGAGCACAACTTCTTTGACCCAATCCTGGATATGGATGAGGTACTGGAGTTTGTTTCTCCAAGTCACTCAGGACAGAATGGCTTGACGGACCACAAGGGTAATAGGCATCGATAAACGAACGCACGCATACTCTTGACTATCAATTGATAGACGAAGGTCAGTAGACAACTAAAAAGGGACAACTCAAAGGAACATATAACTTTCTGAGTTGTGGATACATGGGTTGGTATGCCGAACATAGTTCAACATAATTCTTTCGGATAGCCCATGCAGAAAGGTTGAGCTGGCAGAGTCACAATATAGCATGGAGAACTCATCAAGAATAATCCTGTTGTGATATTTCAGTTCAACGAGGAACTTCTGCCATAAGTAGTTCATGGTATTTGGAAGAAGAAGATACCACGGACTTCAAGGACTATCGCAAAGGTTATTAATATCCTAAGGGAGCTAGCAATTACTATCATCATGAAGTAAGTAGAGTGAACCTCGGGTTCAAAACCCAAGGAGTAGAATACCTACTACTAAGTAGCACCACGGGATGCTTTCGAGAATGATGGCCAGAATCATCACACTGGGAACACAAATCATAGCTAAATTACTAGATGATCCCCTAAGACACCTAGGGTCATAATATTATCTCCAACATATACGCCGAGGTAACAAAGTACCTCAACTCACCGATTAGTGTGGTTAATCTGGCCCAAAGGAACATCGGAACGGGAGGAAGGGATTTTGCAAATGCTTCAGACTATTTAGAAACCTGGGATGACTCGGACAGCATAACGGCTGTAAATGCTCAGAAAAGATTTGAGACATTCACAAAAATGGTGGCATAACCACTCAGAAGCACAATATCAAGGTCTCGAGATCAACAATAATCATACAAAAGTAGTAGGAACTGAAACGAGGCTTAAGTCCAACAATCTATAAGTCTACGGATTAGTAACACGTGATCCTGATGGAAAGAAGAGATAGCCTAGTTCTTAATCCCCGTAGAGGAGAAGATGATGACTCAGATCAGAAGGCCATGAGGTATAAGGAGTAAAAAGAGCCTTACGTTCCATCCCACAATCAATTCCCTTATATAACTAAAGAATTTCTAGACTCAACTTCGACCAGTATGGCTTGGTAATCCTACAGGCAGTCAAGCTCTGATACCAACGCTGTCAGGACCCCGACTCAATGCCACATAGATCTAGCATGTAACACTTCATATCACTTTGCGGCCTCACGCACGGTATTCCCACGGGTGTCGCCTTACCTTTACCCGGGACCGTTTGCGCCTTTTGGCACACGTATATGACAGTGTCGCTAGCATCCATATGATAAGGAGCCCGGGCTGACATGGCTAGTTGTAAACCCAAAGTGGCACAAACTTACAGGGACAGGCATTCATGACCCAACATCGAACGTGTCGGTCATCAGTGAGTGAATCCAGGCTGTAGCACTGGGCTAGCAGGACTCCGGTGAACCGGGCTGTAGCGGGCTAACAGGACTCCGGTATTCATCGCGTGACATTTCCCCGAAGGGACAGACACAGGAACGAAGAAGGACACATGCCGGCCAGCCTAAGTGTTCCGGAGCAGTAGCAAGCTACCATGGCTCGGTGGAAACACTAGGAGACATTTCCCGGTAAGAGAGGCTACTAAAGGTAAACAACTAGATAGTCAGATCCCACACATACCAAGCATTTCAATAACATACACACAATATGCTCGATATGTGCAATACAACATGGCATCACAAAATGACTCTACGACTCAAGTAGTTTATTCAATAGGCTCCGAGGAGCGAGATATTACAAACATGGGTCTCATGACCCAACATTCAGAGCATACAAAACAAAGCACAAGCGGAAGCTACCATATCTGAGTACAGACATCTATAAATGAAAAAGGCTGAGAAGCCTGACTATCTACCAAATCCTGCCGAGGGCACAAGATCGTAGCTGAGGTAACAAGCTAAACGTCGAAGTCCACGCGGTACTACTAGCGAGAATGAAGTCTCTCTGCAAAAACATAATTAGGCAAACGTGAGTACAAATGTACCCAGCAAGACTTACATCAGATCTATCTACATATGCATCATTATCGACAAAGGGGATGGTGGAGTTTGACTGCAGCAAGCCAGCTTTGACTCGGTGGCTATCCTGAACTACGACTGCAAGTAACTCTTTTGAGGTGGCGCACACGAGTCCACATATTCACCATATAATTACACCACTATGGATCCGCTCCCGTCTCCCTACGAGAACGCCATCCATGGCACTCACGCTTATCTTGCGTATTTTAGAGTATCCACTTTCACTTGTCTATGAACTGTATAAGGGGTCCACGTTTCCATATCCGAGGAATCCGGCTATTCGAATAGATAATGATAACCCTGCAGGGGTGTACTTCTTCACACACGCTCCCGCCACTTACCGCCCTGTACACGTCATGTACCTCGGCAACCTTCAAGCGGAAGCCGGGCGAGGGAGTCGGCCACGACCTGACTAACCGAACAAGTCTCTAGTCCAGGTTTATCGCCTATTCGGGTTCCATCCGCAAGGAGATCCGGCCGGGGTGTCGCTTACGGCCCCAAACGATGTGTGCAGGGTTCCCAAGCCCACCAACCGGGTGCCACTTGGTACACCGGGCCACTGTGCCTAGTCTGTCCCAAGCCCACCTGTACCGGGTGCCACTTGGTAGACTACTAACACTACCTACAAACACCAAAAACTAGTTGCAACTCCTGGACAGAGATCATGTTGATTAATAAGTCGAGAGGGGCACTTAAGCATTCCAATGTGTGGTAGTAGCTGGTCATGGATCACAAACACAGAACTCAGTTCCTGAGGACGGCTGCAATGAGACAACCCACCATGTACTCCTACATGGCCTCTCACCACTACCTTTACCAAATCGTGTTCACACACTTAGCTCACACACAGTAGGACATGTTCACACGCCTCTGATTCATCCTCGATGAATCAGACCTGACTCAACTCTAAGCAGTAGCAGGCATGACAAACAAGCATGAATGAGTAGGCAAAACAGGGCTCAAACAACTCCTACTCATGCTAGTGGGTTTCATCTATTTACTGTGGAATGACAGGTCATGCAAAGGATAAAGGGGTTCAGCTACCGCAGCAAGTAACAGTTGAATCGATGTTGTCCTAATGCAGTAAAAGAGAGCAAGAGTGAGAGAGTGGGGTTTTATCGGAATGAACAAGGGGGTTTTGCTTGCCTGGCACTTCTGAAGATAACATTGAGTCTTCATCAGTGTCAACGATCACATCATCGGTATCGCGTCTATCGAGAGGGGACCAATACCGGCAACACAGAAGGGAACACAATCAATGCAATGCACAATATGATGCATGATCATGACATGGCAAAATGAATGTGTTTTGGCTAATGCAACTAGCAACAGATTAAATGAAGTTGGTTTGAATACAAGATTCAAATTCAAACTCCATATGTGATTAAATAAATGCCCTTTATATGATTTGTGCTAAACAGCAGCTATAAGTTGTTCTAACATGCATGAAAATGGTACAGATGGATTCCTTGAATTTTTCTGATAATTTTTCATATATAATTTATTTAATTTGGAGGTACGGTTGATTTTCTATGAATTTTAGAAGTTTATACAATTTTCTGGATTTTCTGATTTATTTTAAATCCAGAAAATCATTTAATGCGTCAGCATGACATCACCTTGACGTCATCAGGTCAACGGGGCAGATTCAGGTCAAACCTGACCAGTGGGGTCCACTGGTCAGTGACTGGGGCTGCTTAGTGCCGCTGACGGGTGGGCCCAGTCAACGGCCACGCCAGCACGGTCAAAACTGACGCGTGGGGCCACTGCAATTAGACTGAACTAAACAGAAAAAATACTAATCCTAATTAGGCGCAGGGGCCCACATGGCAGTGGCTCATAGGGTGATTAGCCCCTAACTAAGTGGCCACATCGGCCCGCCGGAGTTTGGCCGGCGGTGACCACAGAGCACGGCGGAGCACGCCGGACTTGCGCTAGGGGCATCGGATTCGCGCGCTGAGGGCACCGGGGCGTAGCCCGGGCTCTTGCGCATCCAGAGAGCCAAAGGGGAGGGGTTGGGGTGGTTCGAGCTCGCCGGGGTCGAGCTCGTGGTGGCGGCCGGCATTCAGGAGCAGTCGAGTATGGTGCTAGAGGGCACGGGAGGCGGAGCTACTGGTAGCTGCAGGTTCGTGGAGGCGCGCTGAGCACACTGGTGTACTCGGGTGGGAGCTCCAGTGGCTCTGGCCACGACGGCGACGAGGCACGGCGGCGGCGAGCTTCGGCCGCGGCGGAGCTATGGCCTAGAGCTCGCAAACGCGAGGGGAGAGAGAGGGGTTCTGCACGGAGGCTCACCGCGGAGCTGTAGGGAGGGTTAGTGGGCTCGGGGGCGGCCGGAGTGCAGCGAATCGACGGCGATGATCTCCGGTGGCCGAGGAGGGGAACGGCGACGTGGGCGGCGATGCAGGGCTTCCGGAGGGCCGTGGATCGGTGGGGAGGAAGAGAGGGTCGAGGCGGAGCTCGCAAGCACAGCGAGGGGTCGAGGGGGAGACGGTGGCCGCGGTGTTACGGTGGAGCGGCTGCGGCTGCGCTCGGCGAGTGAGAGAGAGCAGAGGGGAGGAGGAGGTGCAGAGAGAGAGAGAGGGGCGGTCAGGGGGGGTGTCGTGGCTTCACCAGGGCGTCGAGGGGGAAGCGGCAAGCAGGAGGTGGCCGGGACGCGTGCCGGCGCGCTGCGGCCACACACCCTCGTGCCCACTGGCACGAGGTTGAGGATGACTGGCACATGGGCCTGGTGGGCTGGCTTCTCTGCTGGGCCAGGTAAGTAACAGGTACCCCCTCCTTCTCTGTTTCTATTTTAATTGTTGTTTTCTATTTATTTCTATCTGTTTTGATTTAGTTCAAGCACTAAACCATTTTTGTTTCTTCCAATAATTTTTGCAGGGACTGAAAGTAATATTCTAGAGCCCCTCACAAAATATCAGAATTATTGAAGCATTAGAAATATATATAACATATATTTGCTCCAACTCAAATACAATATGTGTTAATTCAAAAATCCAGAATGGCCTAGAAATATGTGCATCATTTTTGGCAGAGGTTTTCACCTTTACCAGAAATCATGAACATTTTCAGAGGGCATTTTGGGTTCATTGGAAAAGATTTTATTTTGACCCTAGTTGAATTGATTTAATGCTAGGGTTTAGTCAATCCCCATCTCAGGTT